>NC_056735.1:501210269-501305972 GCF_019279795.1 Protopterus annectens | reverse complement strand
ACTTAAATAGGCAAGGACAGGAAATCAAAGAATGTGACTACCCCCACACCTTTAATTACTAGCAAATAACAAAATTCAGCAAACACTGACTAACTACCAGTTCAGCTAATATTTCTTCCATACTGAAGAGCAGAGTGAAAAGTTCTAGTTCAGCTAAATATTCTTTCCACACAGTTAAAATCAATTTAAATACTGTATTTTTTGGGGAAAAAAAAGCAGATTAAGGTACTTAAATTCTCTTATACGTCCAGTTGAATATAACAAGTTGTTAGCCGGCCAAAGCTGAGGTTTTTAAGCAGAAAATATTTCACACTGTACCACTTAAATAGGCAAGGACAGGAAATCAAAGAATGTGACTACCCCCACACCTGTAATTACTAGCAAATAATAAAATTCAGCAAACACTGACTAACTACCATTTCAGCTAATATTTCTTCCACACTGAAGAGCAGAGTGAAAAGTTCCAGTTCAGCTAAATATTCTTTCCACACAGTTAAAATCAATTTAAATACTGTATTTTTCTGAAAATAAAAGCAGATAAAGGTACTTAAATTCTCTTATACGTCCAGTTGAATATAACAAGTTGTTAGCCGGCCAAAGCTGAGGTTTTTAAGCAGAAAATATTTCACACTGTACCACTTAAATAGGCAAGGACAGGAAATCAAAGAATGTGACTACCCCCACACCTGTAATTACTAGCAAATAACAAAATTCAGCAAACACTGACTAACTACCAGTTCAGCTAAATAAATAAATAAATAAATAAATAAAATAAATTGAATGGAGATGTACAGACATATCAAGAACAATGAAAGAAACAGACTACAAAAGTTCAATAAAACTCAAAAAGATAGAAGTTTAATAAAACAAATGAACACAGTAATTAAGACTGTCCATAGAGAGTCATGTGATATGACAGCAGTAAATAGTATATATTACTGTGCAGCTAAATTAAAAACAGATAAAGTCTTATCACAAGAACACAGGGTAGTGAGTGAAAGCAAGGGGAGAAATCAAATGCCATCATGGAAGTATCGAATAGAGAAACCTATAAAGCAATTAAGACAAGACGTGTCACTTTTAGAACAGTATAGAAGAGGGAACAGATCGGCAAAAATAGTCAGAAAACTAGATGTGATAAAAGCAACATGCAATATTATAGCAGATCAGGATCTATCATATACTATTGCAAATAATAATATAAAATATCAGCATAGGCAGAAAAACTTAGAATATATGTAAATCAATATAAAGGAAAAGTACAAAATAAGCAATTTATTGATGACCTAACATATTTTATAGAAAATTGGGAAAAAGGGCAAACGGAATTGAAGCACCACCAAAAAAAGAAGAAATAGATACATTTTGGAGAAATGTCTATGAAGATCCTTTGGAACAAAACAAAGATGCTAAATTGATAGAAAAGGTAAAACAAAGAATAACAAGTCCAAATGCACAGGATATGAAATGGGATGAAGTCACAGCCAGAGAGACTGAAACAAAGTTAATAAAAGCTCCTAACTGAAAAAATCCCAGACCCAGATGCTGTACCTAACCTCTGGCTAAAAATATTAATATCTTTGCATGAAGATTTAGCCATGAGTAAGAATCATTTATATGTGCACCCTGAGCAGACACCTGCCTGGTTAACAACAGGAAATACACTGCTTCTATTTAAGAGTGAATCTGAAAGCTATCCTAAAAACTATAGACCAATAACTTGCCTTCTGACAACTTATAAACTGGAACTGATGCCAACAGAGTTTATAGTCATTTAGAAGAAAACTCAATCATGGCAAAAGAACAAAAGGGTAATTCATATGGAATAAATGGTCATTTATTGTTAAATAAAGGCATAATGGAGAACTGTAAAAAAGGAAAGAATCTAAGTAAGGCATGGATAGACTACAAAAAAGCATTTGACAGTATCTCACATTCACAGATAAAATATTGCTAAAAAATGCAGAAGATAAACCCTACACTGACTGATTACATTATAGCAACCATAAAGCAGTGGCAAACCACTTTGCAGTTAAACCATGATAAAGGACAAATTATTATTCCAGGGATAAAAATTCAAACAGGGATATTCCAGGCTGACTCTGTTACTGCTGTTCGTTTGTCTTGCCCTTAACTCATTAAGCTATCTGCTTAACAGATTAGGTCATGGGTGCAATTTGGCTCCCAGAAAACTACAAAATGTAAAGATTTCTCATCATCTTTTTGTAGATGGTTTAAAACTGTATAGCTCATCAGGTGAGGAACTGAAAGCACAACTGTATGTGGTCAAAATGTTTTCAGATGATATATGAATGTCATTTGATCTTGATAAATGTGCAAAAGCAACTTTTAAAGCAGGAAAGCCAGGAAAACATTATGTGATAAAGAACTCGAGCAAGAGGGGGTGTACAAATATTTGGGATTTGATGAATGATCAACAATAAAACAAGAATAAATGAGAATATAACTTAGTAAGGAATATTTTAGAATACTTAAATTAATACTGAAAACAGTGTTTTACATCTAGAAACAAAGTCCAAGCTATAAACAAAGTTGCTCTTCCTGTCCTAACTTGCAGTTTTGGAATGACTGACTGGCCCTAAAAGGTGTTGGATAGGTTGGACAGGAAAACAAGAAGGATGCTTTATGCTCATTAAATGATTTATAAAATCAGTGCATACAAATATATATTTGCCATTCTGATGGAAGTATGGGCCTCCTGGAAATGGATTACATGTATAGATCTGCAGTCATGGGACTGCATACATATCTGCTGACCTCACAAGACCAAAATGTAATGGAGGTTTTGAATCATGAGGAGAAAAAGTCTAAGATGACTTCACTGCTTAGTTAGCAGAAGCATATCTGCGTCAAGCGGGAATGGAAATCAAACCAGAAGTATATAAAAATCAGGCAGCGAATGAATGTGCTGAAATCAAAAGAAAGAATATAAGGTGAAGGATCAGATGAGAAGGCAAGAAATGTGGAAAATGAATAAATATATTTGCAAGTATAGAAAACTCTTGGAACAACCTCATGTTGATCAGGATTGAATGCAGAAATGGTTAAGGAGAGCTGAATTTAAACTAAAAGATGAAAGGTTAATATTGGCATCTTGTACACATTGGTTTACAAAGTCCATTGAACATGTAGTAAAAACAGACAAATGTAGGTTTTGTAAAACAGAATTGGAAACAGTTGCACATCTTGTTGCTGGTTGTGATATACTAATGGTAGAAGGTCTATATACTGAAAGGCGTAAGAATGTGGCAAGACTGTTGTATTTTGGAATGTGCAAACATTATGGTATTGAAGTGGCTGAAAAACATGAACCATGAAGCATTATAGAAACTGATGAAGTTTATATCACATAGGATCACCAGTTAGCAACAGTTCAAGAAATAGATGCAAGAAAACCAGATAAAGCAGTCCATGAAAAGAAGACAAAAGTAGCATTGATCATTGAAATTGCTGCACCCAGTGACTAGTGTCTTACAGAGAGACACAGTGTCATAAAATACCAGGACTTGCAGGCAGAAATGAGGCCAGTGTGGAAGAAGGATATCCAGACAGTCCAGTTGTAGTAGTAGGAGCAATGGGTCTTATAAAAAAGAATTTACAATTGTACTTAAATGTGTTACCGATACATGTAACTCCATATGAATTGCAGGAGTCATTACTGGGCACTAATTTCATGAACTTTAATCATGGCTTGACTTAGGAATGGGGTCCATTCCTGTCATGGTATTAGAAACCCAAAATATTTGGAGAAATTATAAAAGGGTGTATCAGGGAGAATGGGCTTAAAGCAAAGTTTGTGATTACCTTGAGTGACCTGAGGAGATAATCTTTTCACCTCTTTTATGAGGTAATTGTGTTTCTGAGTAAAGTATCTGTAAGTCATATCAAGTACGTAAACCTTGATTATGCAAACAGAAACATTCAAAATAAAGGCATATTATAATGCAAGTATGTTTCAAATGCATCAGAATTGACTAATGGCCAGAGACAAAAGGGAAGAATACACTCTGGTATTGCATCATTTGCTTGTAACTTGACATGCTTCAGTAGCATAATTTGTCCAAATATTTCATTCAGACAGACGTCTACTTTGAAAGGACAAATGACACTTGAGAACATGGGTATCTTGCTCCCTAAATGTAACATTTTAAAATTACATGGCTAAGTATACGTGCCTGACTTTCTTTCCCCCATGATGTCTATGCTGATGTAGCAGACAATGTTAAGCTTGTCAATATGTTATAATAATGCCATGGTTTCACTGTTCATTTCTAGATAGTGTGATATCTGTATGAAAATAGGGATCCCTATATCTATAGTTTGGTGTTATAAAACCACAGAGTTGAGAAATCATAATACAGAGTCATCTGATTTATTTTTGGCTTCACCATTTGCACAGTTCTTGGCATTATGCATTGGTGACACTCTACTACTTGAGGCACTGCCCATGCTATGGAATAGACTTCCCGTACATGTCAAACAGAGCACCTCACTAGCCCTCTTCAAAAGAAGTCTTGATGAGTGGATGGGAAATACAAAATTCACCCCGGGGATCACTCCAGTGGCTCTACTCGACAGAGGCACTGGGAACTAAGGTCGGGTGGCACAATGCCAGGGTAATCCTATGGGCTAGGCTTGTAAAGGCTCCAGGGCCATTAACCTAGTACACATATATGAACCTATGAACCTATAAAAACTCATAAATATAATTTAAAATGCCTTCCATAGTACAAATGAGACTGGAGCCACTGTGCTTCAATCAGAACTCTGGACAACACTGATTGCCAAAAAGACAGCTTTAATGTAACTTTCTCTGTGACTCAGCATGTTAATGCAGTAAGATATGAGTAACAGTCCCAGTAATGCAGGGTTTGATTCTAGGATTTGATATTTTGAATTTAATATTCATAGTTAAAGAAATGATTATAGCAATAGCACATGTTTTATGTGTGTGAAGTAACAAAATATGCCATGGAATAAAGTGTGATGAAATAAATCAGCAACAGAATGAATTTTGAAATATGGGTACATAAAACCATTTAAATATGTCAGAAGAAGGCAGGTAATACATTTTCTTAAAACAGGTGTACATGTTATTTGTATATACTGTGCATAAAATTGCATTATATAAGCTCCTGTGTGGCTCCTTCCTTAATGAGCGTCTTTACAAGAAGGCATGATGGGCTTTTGTAGCAATGAAAGTTATTGTTTGACAAATAGTGCTAAAATGCTTGAGGCTAATACCATAGGTGCTGGGTTCAAATCTAGATATTTTTAGGAGGCCACAACTAGATAAATAAGCAAACTGGTTAATGTTTTTGCTTTTGCCTTTATACAATGCTTGTCGTTGCACACTATTGATTGTCAGTGGTCACTAGCTGTGAATAGCAGTTAAGTTCTGAAAGGAAGAACACAACATTTTATTTGGTATGCAGAAAGACAATGCATTTTGGATAGTGCTGACTGTAGAATGTACACATTAAAATACATCTGCTATTTAACCTTCTCTGTTGCTCATTGTGTTAATGCATTAACATCTGAAGAATAGCTGAAGTTAGGGTATGAATCCAGATTATAAATTGTTTTTCTAAGTAGGTTAGAATAACTATCAACTTTTTAGCAGCAATTGAACATGAAGTACAACTGTTAAGCTGCAAAATGAAACTTGCAGCACAACAGTTTATAATGAATGCTAAATAAATAAACTATACTCTGTGTGAAGTGTGAAGCATAACAATGATCATAATTAATTTAAACTACGCTTGTGTATGTTTAATTTTAGCTATATATTTGTGATGAAGTAAGACTCATCACAAGTATTATTAAGTGTATGGCAGTATGTCATATAAAGTATGTATAGACACATCTTCAACATGTTTTGCTGAGATTGCTCAAATCAATGTGAAGAAATATGTTTTACAGCAATGAATAATTACTTGTAAATATAAGTACAATAACATAACCACTCAAAGTCAAACACAAACAGGCTTGTCCAAATTAGATTTCCACTCATGTTGCAATTGTTACACCTCACCTTTCAAACTAAGCATTTTATTTTTTCATTGGCAATGACAGTCAATAAACACAAAATTAATATCTTGTCTTGTTTGTCTGCACCTGCTACCTAACCTGCCCTACCTTCCTAGCCTTTTAGTACTAACCACTTTCTGCAACATTCCTCTCTCTCTCTCTACAATAAAAAATAAAATGGGCACCTGCTCCACAAGAACCAAATACTCCACAAATATAGCTTTCCACTTCGTGTGTGTGTATGGTACACTTGATTTGGTCCACTTCATCACACACTGTTCAGTTGTCATCAACCCCTGATGGGGTGACTATCCAACTTCAGCAATTTATTTGTACATATTTACAGTTATCTTGTGAAGAAGTGGATAGCTATGGTGCTCTGCCATCATCTTCTTCCCACTGTGTCCTACCCCCCATTTTCACCACTGTCCTATCACCACTGTCCTATCAACCCCTAAGCATGTTTAATCTGCTAAAAAACAGAATCACACACAACACACAAGGACAGACATGATCCATAAACAACCCTTCGTTTTTTTTCTCCTCATCGTTTGCTTGATGCATGGCATTGTGTAACAGTGGTAAATGAAAGCAAATGGAGTTTCACATCTTATGGCAAAAACTGAAGCATTTGCATATAACTGCACTAGTGTAGTTAACATCACACAAATGTGCTTAACCACACTGTACTATAGAAATAAACACTGCCAGCAGTATGAGCAGATAGTTACTCTTATATATTTAATAGGCTGCAGGATGTAATTTACACCTTAAAGAATGTTATACTTCTCATTAATGTGATGAAGTCTGATGCCTGCATTCTCCCTTGCTTCAATCATTTGTCTCTGTCCAGTCCATTTTGTGTGTGTCCTTTTCACACATGTTTATTGAGTGGTATTAAGTGGTGTCCTTTCATGTGTCTGACATGCATGTTTTGCATTTATATTGCACATTGTACATGCATTAAAAAATATTCAATATGGCACACCAGCAAATTAAGTTTTGCATACAATGATCCTGAGCTGACAAGTATGGAATACTGGGTTGTCAATCCACTGTTATCTATCACTGGCATGGTCAATACACCATATTGTCAAACAGCTGCATCTCACTCATACTACCACAATGTCTGTTAATGAATGGATATATAACTTATATGAGCAGTATGTAATTGCTTATGATCAACACATTGGTGTTTTGTCTGATTGTTGAGACACATTTTCCTTTTCACCCAAACATGTGATACAGACCATCTTCACAGCAACTCCCTGAGGAGGTCATCTTTTCAAATCACACTTAAGACTTCTTCTGTGGCAATTATGGTTGATGCACTGTACACCAGATTCTGTACTTAAATTGGCATGTGTTCAAATGCAGCAATAACTCACTTGTATGAGCAATTTTAGAACTAGATAGGGACTGTTTCTACCATGGATCCGATGTGTAGAATTACAAAAGAAGAGGGGTCTCCCACTACTTATAACTAGGACATCTGTGTTGCTAAACACCAATGATGCCATATGTTGAATGTAGTCTATCTCCCCCTTCTCATAAGATGTCTCCTTTGGCTTTGGAACTTGTGGACTTAGGTATATATGCAGGTGCTTGAGTCTGGAATTCATTAGCTATTGTGAGTGTGTGTTACTGCAGTCACAGGAATGACTGGGTTATCCAACATATGTGCTGCATATACCTCCACTCAGGCAGGATACTGACAGAGAGAGAGAGAGACCTTATACTACTTTTTATTCTCTTTTAACCCAAACATATATGCCTTACAATTCAGTGATGAGCTCATGCCTTCAAATATGTTCTGGCTCATATACTTGCAGTAATACTTCACCTGTGGTGTGTGTGGTTAATACACAGTTCTATAATTTCTGGGCTTACCAAGGCAACTGTTCATACTGAGCATCAACCAACATAATATGAGTGTAGTGATGTAAAACAATGTCTTATTCAACATTCCCATAAACTGTTATCATTTGTTTTAGGTCTAACATAGGCCTTTCATGACACTTGTGGTAAGCCTTTTCCTGTGGAACAATCACTTAATACACATTTCTATAACATGTGGAGTTATCCAGACAGTTGTTCAAAAATGTCAATGTATATATGAAAAACAATATTAAATTGACAAGAGTGTGTCACCCAACAACTAGTGATATAGCTAACTCACAGTTGTGTGAACTATATCATGGCTAAAGCATTTTGATCCCTCAACAGGTATTTTAGGCAATACATGAGCATTCAAGCATTGCTTATTACAGACCTTGAAATCTGTTCTGACACCTACACTATAAAGTCTTTTGTGGCAGAAGCAGGTAATACACAGTTTTCTAGTGTGTTAATCATTAGAGGCAGTGATTTGAACCTGTTAATGTATGTGTGACAGTCAATAGTAACAGACAGGAGTGGCTTAAAATAATAGTGTTTAAGTGACACACTAACAAGTGCACCTTTCTGAAGCCTCGGACTCCATTTTAGGGGAGTCATAACTACTCTAACACATTACTGATGCAACATCTTCAAGTGTGAACTTCACGTCACATCAGATATGCTTATTTCTGTGGTATCAGTCACTGATAATAGAGCTCTGTAAGTTATGACCTCAGGCATGTTTTTGAGTTTGGCAAGATATATATATATATATATATATATATATATATATATATATATATATATATATATATATATATATATATATATGGGTCTATCTGACAACACCGACACGCTAAAACACTGACAAATCACCGACACCACAAAACCGAAAGTTCAGAAACACGAAATGTCACATACCCTACAAACCACAATCCTGACACTCAACAAACAAAACAAATCCCCTGTCCAAAAAGCACACACACAACACAAGCACAGCAAAAACCTTACAAACATACACTGAACCTTACATACGCAGCTGACTATGCACTAACCTTAACCAAAACCCTAACCCTAAGTTCTGTCATTATCGCACACTAACCTAATCCGCACCCTAACCCTAACTCACTTAACCCACCCCTATCCCCAACTTCTGTCATGATCGCACGCTCACCTGACACGCGCCTTAACCCTAACTCACTTAACCCGCCCCTAACCCTACAGACCGTCGCTATCGCACACTTACCTTACCCACACCCTGACCCTAACGTCCATCCCTATCACACACTTACCTTTACATGTCAGTGTTCTCAGCATCGGGATTCTCAACTGTCGGTCTTCTCAGTTGTCGATCTTCCGGTGTTGGTGTTCTCATCGTAGAGAATGCTTACAGACATGATTTGCCTGCCTTGAATGAATGCCATCTTATGTGTGACTTCATGGAAACCTGCCTTGAATGAATGCCATCTTATGTGTGACTTCATGGAAATATTAATGTATTCCTTTTATTATTTTATTCTCAATAAACAAGCAAGGCAAGAATAGCTTATTCATCAGTCATAAATCTGTTCAGTACTGCAAATTGGGCACAAAGTGTGATCAGACATGTGTTATTATAGCAATAACCCACGCCTGGGTGTGGGTAATGCTAAATTTACCCACGGTTGGCGTGGTTTGGTCCCGAGAAGCCGAGGACCAAACAAAGCCAACCGTGGGTAAATTTAGCATTACCCACACCCAGAAGTGGTTATTGCTATTATGACATTATTTAAGAAAAGAAACTGTTACTTTTCTTAAATAATGGCATAGTATAATGCCTGTTTACTGCCCTTCCGCAGATGTCTGGCATCCGCGGCAGTTCTGATGTACTGCGCGCCTGCGCAGTACATCAGAGCTGTGAGCAAAGCAACGGAGAAATCAAGATCTCCATTGCTTTTTAGTGTCTCGCTATGTTAAATGAGTTTAACATAGCGAGACAGTTAAAATAAGCAACGGACATCTCCGTTGCTTATTTTAAAACTATCTCGCTATGTTAAACTCATTTAACATAGCGAGACAAAAAAGCAACGGAGATCTTGCTTTCTCCATTGCTTTTAAAACACTGTCTCGCTATGTTAAATGGGTTTAACATAGCGAGACAGCTTTAAAATAAGCAGCGGAGATCTCCGTTGCTTATTTTAAAGCTGTCTCGCCATGTTAAACCCATTTAACATAGCGAGACAGTGTTTTTAAAAAACGAGTTATACTAAGGGAAAAAAGTCCGGGGACCGGACCTTTTTCCATTAGTATAACTCGATTTACAACGGGCACGCTGGCCAATCAGCGTGCACGTTTCGGGGGGGTCATGGTATAATATATATTCTTGTGCTTTTGTGGTGGGGAATTGATATTAATGCATTAATTTGCTGCACTTCCTTATAAACATCCCCAGTATAATGATGTAGTAGATGTGTACCATTAAGTGCAAAACACATTAAGTAATCAATGTTATGAGAGAGTTTTTTCTCATCATTTGTACTTGTTTGTGCAAAATCAGTAGAATTAGCCTGTGGAAACTAGGTGTTGCCAATGTCTGTGCAATGCAGTTATTGACCTACTCACTGAAGAAAGCAACAATTGTTATACAGCAGTATTCAGTCGTATGTGAAATATAAATTTGCAACAGTTCACTTAATAGTAGACATTAATGTTTAACTCATTCGTGATTATGTTATTGTAATGTCATACAGGTATTACTGATGTGTTGAACAAGGCTCACTTCAGGGCAGAATGTGCTGTACAACATGATTCTACACTGCATTCAGAGGAATACTTTGAAAGAATTTTCAACATTTATTGTGTGGCATTTGCAGCAGGAAGGACACGTATGGTATGACTGACTACACTCACAAAAATGCATTACACTCAAATAATTTTAAAATGACAGTTGATTAATTTCCTGTATAGCTGATGTCATTATACAGTACTGCTGGCATGTATTTTTTAGGGTGCAGGCTAAGTCTTGTCTATGGGCTACCTATCCATTTTTGTTCTTTCTATCATGCATACATACATCATATGCATAGGGATATATTGACATTACTACACATACACTCCAGTTGTCAAGCGAGTGACTAAATATGAGTTTGCCTTGACTAATGTGCATTGTAGTATATGTCACATGACTAAGTCCCTCATTCTGTAACAATGCGCATCTGAAATTTGTTATACTTAGAAAATTGCAATTATGGATAGCAGCACACTCTTCTTCTAATATGCTGGTCAAAGTGACAATTCGGTGTATGCAAGATCCTTCTGGATTTTAGTAGATAAATACACGGCATGAATAAACATACAAGTTGCAGCCACAAATGCTTGTTTTCACACTCAGTATTATTATTGGAATGATTTTAGAGGCGTGTATGATTCTTCTCAGTGTCTTCATTTTCACACCTGTGAATTTCCATCACAACTTCATTATTGTTTCCTGTATACATATAAGGCAAGGAAATGGTTACATTTCTTTAACTGTGTTTATATTCATCAATCATCTGTATGTAAATTATTTTCTTTTTCACTTCCACACTAAACATTACAATGCCAGTATAGTTCCAGAAATTTAATATATGCAAGGTCACCTACTGTATCTGCTTTCCTTCCTCTCAATTTTAAATGTTTATTTAAAATTTAGTTCACTTTCTTACAATGTAGCCGTGGCCTTCTCATTACCTTTGGTCAACATTTTGTTTATTTAATAATGTAGATGTGCCCCTGTCTGGCCATGATTGCCACTATACTGACCGATAATTATAATTACTGGGGTCTACACAAAAAAATTATTTACATATAAAACTACACATTCTTTTTTAAACTCCCCCTGCCTCTTATATAGTTTAAGTTGCTCTCGCCTTGTATTTTGCCACACTTGCATGCTTGCATAATGAGGTTAAACTTATTTACAACCTGTTGTTTATAATGTGTGTGCAAGCATATCTGAATCTCATCTTGGCCAATATCAGGTGTTCTAGCCACAAACAAGTGCTACTCAATAAGTACAGCTTCCTGACATTAATACACACATCATCTGTTTGTCAAGTGAATGACTAAACATGAGTTTTACCTTGATTAATGTGCATTATAGCATATGTCACATGACCATTCACCTCAAAACCACAAGAAAACTGTTAAGTAGTAATTACTGCTGCTCAGACTAAAATGAGTGAACATGTAGGCTCAGCAGGACATATACATGCTTGTTAAGGAATCCCTGGAACTATCCCTCAGAATAAACAAATATATTTAAGGACTATGCCCAAAAATCTACAATTAAATGAATTTTGTTATCAGATTGATAAGTACTACTGTTGGATTCAAACTATTCTGATTCAATATTATGTGGCATGCAAGTAAATAAATCAATCACACATCCATTGTCATTAATAAATCCTCCAGCATTAAAATCAACTTCATTCATTAAAGCTAAAAAACTGCCTTCATTCTCTTAAGATATGTCTCCTATTATGTACTATTTTTTTTTCATATTTGTCCCAGTATTACATCACAGAAGTACACAGATGGTGACTGGGTGGTTGTCCTTTGGCCTTTTTGCAATCGGGGTGAGAAGGCATGCTGTGTATATGTACTGAATCAGCAACTTAAAATATATGACTGTGGCCATTTGTTATTAGAATTTTATCCCAGTCTAACACCAGAGAGAAATAGAAATAAGCAATCTTCTATTTACTTAATTAATCAATTTAATTATTTATTTTAAGGGGGGATAGGGAGGCAAGTACTATTTTTGACTACCCACAAACATTTGTCTTCTCATTTTATTTTGCTGTACAATTCTGTCAGCTTTGAGCATTGAACCTTGGTTCTTTCTTTCTTGAAATATAAAAATGTGATTCAGCTTCTATCCTTATGAGTTTTATTCAGGCTATCATTGCATTAAAAGGCTAGAAAAAAGTTCTAAAAAACATGTCACATCATTTAGAACCCTGGCTTAATGGAGTAACTTCATCCACAGTAATCACAGTATAGTTTTGTTCAATTATGTTCTATTGATAGGATGCAGGGAACAATTGATGTTAAAGAATAACATTAACGTTATGTCTGTAATTATCATTTTTGTTCAATTATTGTGTTCAAATTGCACTAGTTATAATGTTCCAAGTCTTCCTTGCAATAACCAAAATTCTATATCTTCTACTTGGTCTGTTGTAGTATACTGCAAGAATTTCATAAGTCTTTTTTTTCTTAATGTATATTTTGCTGAAGCATCAAATCAACATCTACATTTTTTAAAACTAAGGCAAGTTAAACACTTTTAGAAGACATTTTCAGTTTTAATGAAACCAGTCTTATATGGCTATCTATGTTCAGCTAAAGTGACAAACACACAGATTTATTAGATGCATACCCTTAACTCCTCCGGCCACACACATTCTTCTTCCTTCCAGACAAAACTACAAGGAAACTGTTAAATAGTGAACAATGAAAACAAAAGAGGCCAGTCTTCTAAATATGGTCAGAAAACAAAATGTAAAATTAAAAAAAAAAGGAAAAAGATAAAAGAAGGAAAAAAATGTAACACTTTATTGGCAAAACCATTAGCAACATTGCAAAGCTTTTCTGGCATAAATGAAGGTACATTACTTCTATGTCCATTTGCTACAACATTTTCCAGAGAAAGATACAAATGAATAATGCCTTTATTTCTAAACTCTTCTAGTCACTAAAGAATCCTTAGGAATTTTAATTAAACCTCAGCATTGATACCTTACTTGCACTTGATGTGTTAGACAATAATATCCCTAAAATTTTAAAACTGAGAAATAGTCTAGTATACTTTTATAGTATAGTTATATCGAATTATGCTAATCATGGGTTAAATGCGAGCAGTAAAAATATGTTAACTTTAAGGTTTGTAACAGCCAATAATGTAGCCAGTAGGTCGACTGAGCAAATGATTAGCAATATAAGCAAGGTTTAGCAAGCCTATTTTGCATGCAGAATGTTTCACAGTTTAAAGGGGCAATTTACCTTAAAACTCTTTCTCACAAATATAGCCTGTGGTGTCAATATACACATAACTATTTTATTGTTTTCCCTTGAAAATGTTTATGTATATGAATACTATAGATGCATTTATTCACCCTGAGACTAATAGAAAATATTGTTTAAATGGGTTTGATAATTGTTAAGTCTAGAGGCAAAGTGTACATGGCCACAAGCACCTGCAATGCATTTAATGTAATGAAAATAGAAAGGCAATTGCATAGCAGATATAAGAAATAAAATAAGGAAAATGCATTAGTGGAATATATTATGGAAGTAAGTAGATCACTTGTGGCAGCCTGAATTTCAATGTATTTAAATGGAGTTGAGTGAGGAGTCACTTCATCAACAAGTTGTTACAGATGGAAATAAAATGGAAATCTAATTTTACAGCTTTAGTTTCTTTCATGAAACCATTACTGAAAATAAGGGACATTAATAAGACTGGTTAATTTATTTGCCAGTGGGTCTTCATACAAATGTGTTTGTTTTTTGTTTTTTTTTTCAAACAGATGTGGATACATGTTTTAGTTTTGCATATTTTAAAGTGCAAAATGTGCCTTATGTCTTTACAAAATGTTTTTTTAGGTGTGTCTTACCAAATACTTCATTTATTTATAACTCAGTGGCAGACGGCATGCCTACAAAAAAGTCTGTCATGTAGGTGTCATGGAATGTCTGTGCAGTAATAATTTCAATTTGTTCACAATTTCCAGCAACTTAGTGTGAAACACCAGGTCTTTTTGGTGTAAGCATGGATGTTTATAATTCTTTTCGCAAACGTACACTGAGTTAGATATTGAACTTGTTCAAGAGAATTACTAACTGTGCAGGTTCACTATGCTAAAATACAGAAGCTGAATTCCATCCATCCATCCTCAATCCCTTTTCCCGTTTTGCACATGGGGTTGGGGTGTCACTTCAGCAGTGACAGTCATCTTGAGCCAAGGTTTACACCATCGGGTGGCTAGTGCTGCTGCAGTAGTTCATTTGTACCACTCACTTACACACACACACTCTCACCTATGGCCAGTTTAGAGTGTGCAATCCACCTACTGAATGTCTTTGGAATGTGGGAGGAAACCAGAGCACCCTGAGGAAACCCACGTGATCACATGGAGGACATGCAGACTCCACACAGATGGGTCCCCAGCCGAGAATTGAACCAGAGAGCCTCTTGCTGTGAAGAGACAACACTAACTGCTGCTCCACCACAGCCACCCCAGTGCAAACCTCTGCACCACCGTAGCAACCCCATGCTAATCACTCCACCACCATGGCCAACCCAATGCTAACCTCTGCACCACTGCAGCCACCCCATGCTAATTGCTGCACCACCACAGCCACCCCACACTAACAGCTGTACCACACAGCCACAGAAACTGAAAATCATGTAGCTTTTCTAATACTACATATAGCAAAGCAAAATGAAACAGTGATGTGATGTCTGTACAGCCTGCATAAATCACAACTGACGTGGCACAGGTCATCATAACCATTGGTTACCCAGTGATCACTTATTGGATATTACACATGGAGAGTGCCTATGGTACTATGTTACTGATGTTAAAAGGAGTAGTTCAAAACTCCTGAATGAAGAAGTGCATCAGTTGGCATTGTAGACCGAAAGATCTGAATTTATCTGAGGAAGAGATTGACATTGAATTGAAGAAACTGGAGTCTTGTAAATATAATAGTTCAGATGTGCTTGTCTTGCATGCAAAGAAATGAAGCTAGACAGACTCTAGCTTCTTCATTCACAAGTAATATTCCCATCCACAATACTGGTGACCTAGGTATAACTAACACTTGGATACAGTGGTCACTAGGGTGGAGAGGGTGGAATATGCATGGATTTGGCTGCTGTTATTACCATACTGGGAAAGAAATGAGTCAGAATTGATGACCTCAGAGCAGGACTGTCTGTTGATACTGGTTAGTCGCTAACCTTGAGCATAATGGTGACAAGCAGTTTGGTATGTCAGAGGCTATGCCAGAAAACCGCACATTTTATGAGGAAAAGACCGAGAATATAAATCTGAAATTCTGTGAAAATCCGGACAGTTGAAAGGTATGATGGTGTGTGTGTGTGTGTGTGTGTGTGTGTGTGTGTGTGTGTGTGTGTGTGTGTGTGTGTGTGTGTGTGTGTGTGTAATGTCCTAGTTAGTGATAGCAGGTGGTTAGTTATTTGCTCAGGCTTAACGTCTATACCTTAGTTACTAGAAATTAAAGCCCGAATCTTCCATCCCAACTACCAAGCTGCATTTTTCAAGGAACTGAATTCCAGGTGCATTTTCCAAGGAATTGTTTCAAGTGCATTTTTCAGGGAAATGAGTTTCAACTGCATTCAAGGAACTGTGAGCTTCAAAGGAAGAGGAGTTTACTGCTGTTCATGCGAGGCCTGTTTACAATGTGCAACTGTTTTCCTTAGAAAATGGTATCAATCTTGTGCTTTAGAACTGAAATGCATTGTTAGCAGCACCGTTAGCATGCTTACTTTTAATGCAGAAGGCTGTGGGCGCTACTTTACAGTATGTAGATGGATTGCTGATACTGTGTTGTACTTTTATGGGGGGGGGGGTGCTGCAGTCCTGATTATGTCCTCCATTGGATAAGATGCTTACTAACTATGAACCTGTTATCAGCTGCTATCCTTTCCCTTTTGCATTATTATCAGCCTACCATTTTTTAATGTAACATAGGGAATTATTCTTCAAGGGCAGCAGGCACTGATTTTGTAAATATAACACTGAAATATAAAGGTGTCTGCCAGCAGCAACCTCTTCATTAATTACAGATCTTTTTAATGTGGAATTATTCATATGACTTTTACATACGTGTGTATAAAGGAGGTAGATAAGTGTGTGTGTAAGAGGTAGATAAGTAGGTTTGCGCGCGTGTGTGTGTGTGTGTGTGTGTGTGTGTAAATGGTACATAGGTAGATGTTTGTGTGTGTGTGTGTGTGTGTGTGTGTGTGTGGGGGGGGGTGTACACGTGCGTGTGCGCATGTGTGTAAGTAAGAGGTAGGTAGGAAGCATGTCTCCCAACTGTCCAGATTTTTGCAGAATGTCCAGATTTTTGCCTCATATTTTTGGTCTGTTCATCATAAAATTTGTGATTTTCTGAAAAAACATTGAGAATTGCAATTAATAAATAATGACAAACATTTGAATTTCAGACTTCATATTCTTTAGATAAATGCATACAAACACAAATCCTGTTATTCTAGCAACTTTCTAGGTTCATGAAAGCAGTATATAAAATCTGTCCCTATTTGTAGGCCTTTTTTCCTCCATTATTTTAGAGAGGTTGATTGGTATGGTAGGTATACTTCTCAAACTCTTAGTGCAAGAAATCTGGACAAAGCCTGACAAAATAGTGGGAAAAGGCCCAAAAATAGGGACATATTTTAAATATTGCTCTTAGAAACTGAGAAAGTTGCTAGGAGTAACAGGGCTTGTTTTGACATAAGTCTGAAACTCAAAAGTATGTCATTATGTAGTGACTTCAATCCTCAGAGCATCCCAGAGATTTGCCAGAAAACCGCACATTTTATGAGGAAAAGACCGAGAATATAAATCTGAAATTCTGTGAAAATCTGGACAGTTGAAAGGTATGACGGTAGGTGTGTGTGTGTGTGTGTGTGTGTGTGTGTGTGTGTGTGTGTGTGTGTGTGTGTGTGTGTGTGTGTGTGTGTGTGTGTGTATGTAATGTCCTAGTTAGTGATAGCAGGTGGTTAGTTATTTGCTCAGGCTTAACGTCTATACCTTAGTTACTGGAAATTAGAGCCCGAATCCTCCATCCCAACTACCAAGCTGTATTTTTCAAGGAACTGAATTCCAGGTGCATTTTCCAAGGAATTGTTTCAAGTGCATTTTTCAGGGAAATGAGTTTCAGCTGCATTCAAGGAACTGTGAGCTTCAAAGGAAGAGGAGTTTACTGCTGTTCATGCGAGGCCTGTTTACAATGTGCAACTGTTTTCCTTAGAAAATGGTATCAGTCTTGTGCTTTAGAACTGAAATGTATTGTTAGCAGCACCGTTAGCATGCTTACTTTTAATGCAGAAGGCTGTGGGCGCTACTTTACAGTATGTAGATGGATTGCTGATACTGTGTTGTACTTTTATGGGGGGTTCTGCAGTCCTGATTATGTCCTCCATTGGATAAGATGCTTACTAACTATGAACCTGTTATCAGCTGCTATCCTTTCCCTTTTGCAATATTATCAGCCTACCATTTTTTAACGTAACATAAGAAATTATTCTTCAAGGGCAGCAGGCACTGAATTTGTAAATATAACAGTGAAATATAAGGTTGTTTGCCAGCAGCAACCTCTTCATTAATTACAGATCTTTTTAATGTGAAATTATTCATATGACTTTTATATACGTGTGTATAAAGGAGGTAGATAAGTGTGTGTGTAAGAGGTAGATAAGTAGGTTTGCATGTGTGTGTGTGTGGGGGGAAGAGGTACATATGTGTGTGTGCGTGTGTGTTTGTAAGAGGTAGATAAGTAGGTTTGCATGTGTGTGTGTATGTGTATGTGTGTGTGTGTGTTTGTGTGTGTGTGTGTGTGTGTGTGTGTGTGTGTGTGTGTGTGTGTGTGTGTGTAAAGGAGGTAGATAAGTGTGTGGTATGTAAGAGGTAGATAGGTGTGTGTGTGTGTGTGTGTGTGTAAAGGAGGTACATAAGTGTGTGTGCGTGTGTGTGTGTGTGTGTGTGTGTGTGTGTGTGTGTGTGTGTGTGTAAAGGAGGTACATAAGTGTGTGTGTGTGTGTGTGTGTGTGTGTGTGTGTGTGTGTGTCTGTGTGTAAGAGGTAGATAAGTAAGTAGGTGTGTGTGTGTGTGTTTAAGAGGTAGATAATAGGTTTGTGTGTGCGTGTCTGTAAGAGGTCCATACGTAGGGGGGTGTGTGTGTGTGTGTGTGTAAGAGGTACATACATAGGGGGGTGTGTGTGTGTGTGTGTATGTGTGTGTGTGTGTAAGAGGTAGATAGGTAGGTGTGGCTGTATGTAAGAGGTAGATTGTGTGTGTGTGTGTGTTTAAGAGATAGATAAGTAGGTTTGCGTGCGTGTGTGAGTGTGTGTAAATGGTACATAGGTAGATGTTTGTGTGCGTGTGTGTGTGTGTGTGTGTGTGTGTGTGTGTGTGTGTGTGTGTGTGTGTGTAAGAAGTAGATAGGTAGGTATGTCTGTATGTGTGTGTGTGTGCCTGTGTCCAAGTATAAGAGGTAGATAGGTAGGTATGTCTGTATTTAAGAGGTAGATAGGTGGACTGTGTGTGTGTGTGTGTGTGTGTGTGTGTGTGTGTGTGTGTGTGTGTGTGTGTGTGTGTGTGTGTGTGTGTGTGTGTGTAAAAGAGGTAGATAATATGTGTGTGTGTGTGTGTGTGTGTGTGTGTGTGTGTGTGTGTGTGTGTGTGTAAGAGGTAGACAGGTAGGTGTGTCTGTTTGTAAGAGGTAGAGTGTGTGTTTTTAAGAGATAGATAAGTAGGTTTGCATGTGTGTGTGTGTGTGTGTGTGTGTGTGTGTGTGTGTGTGTGTGTGTGTGTGTGTGTGTGTGTGTGTGTGTAAATGGTACATAGGTAGATGTTTGTGTGTGTGTGTGTGTGTGTGTGTGTGTGTGTGTGTGTGTGTGTGTGTGTGTGTGTGTGTGTGGGTGTGTACACGTGTGTGTGCGCATGTGTGTAAGTAAGAGGTAGGTAGGAAGCATGTCTCCCAACTGTCCAGATTTTTGCAGAATGTCCAGATTTTTGCCTCATATTTTTGGTCTGTTCATCATAAAATTTGTGATTTTCTGAAAAAACATTGAGAATTGAAGTTACTAAATAATGACAAACATTTGAATTTCAGACTTCATATTCTTTAGATAAATGCATACAAACACAAATCCTGTTATTCTAGCAACTTTCTAGGTTCATGTAAGCAGTATATAAAATCTGTCCTTATTTGTAGGCCTTTTTTCCTCCATTATTTTAGAGAGGTTGATTGGTATGGTAGGTATACTTCTCAAACTCTTAGTGCAAGAAATCAGGACAAAGCCTGACAAAATGGTGGGCAAAGGCCCAAAAATAGGGACATATTTTAAATATTGCTCTTAGAAACTGAGAATGTTGCTAGGAGTAACAGGGCTTGTTTTGACATAAAGTTTCTGAAGGATTTGAAGCCTGAAACTCAAAAGTATGTCATTATGTAGTGAATTCAATCCTCAGGGCATCCCAGAGATTTGCCAGAAAACCGCACATTTTATGAGGAAAAGACCGAGAATATAAATCTGAAATTCTGTGAAAATCCGGACAGTTGAAAGGTATGATGGTAGGTGTGTGTGTGTGTGTGTGTGTGTATGTATGTAATGTCCTAGTTAGTGATAGCAGGTGGTTAGTTATTTGCTCAGGCTTAACGTCTATACCTTAGTTACTGGAAATTAGAGCCCGGATCCTCCATCCCAACTACCAAGCTGCATTTTTCAAGGAACTGAATTCCAGGTGCATTTTCCAAGGAATTGTTTCAAGTGCATTTTTCAGGGAAATGAGTTTCAACTGCATTCAAGGAACTGTGAGCTTCAAAGGAAGAGGAGTTTACTGCTGTTCATGCGAGGCCTGTTTACAATGTGCAACTGTTTTCCTTAGAAAATGGTATCAGTCTTGTGCTTTAGAACTGAAATGCATTGTTAGCAGCACCGTTAGCATGCTTACTTTTAATGCAGAAGGCTGTGGGTGCTACTTTACAGTATGTAGATGGATTGCTGATACTGTGTTGTACTTTTATGGGGGGGGTGCTGCAGTCCTGATTATGTCCTCCATTGGATGAGATGCTTACTAACTATGAACCTGTTATCAGCTGCTATCCTTTCCCTATTGCAATATTATCAGCCTACCATTTTTTAACGTAACATAGGAAATTATTCTTCAAGGGCAGCAGGCACTGAATTTGTAAATATAACAGTGAAATATAAAGTTGTTTGCTAGCAGCAACCTCTTCATTAATTACAGATCGTTTTAATGTGGAATTATTCATATGACTTTTACTTCTGCAGAAATTGTGCATATTGACTGATATATGTGGATTGTAATGACAGAAGTTTGAGTGGCCTTTTATAGTTGAAATGTTCTGGAAATGGGCAGTTTTGTCATTATTGGTTCATAGCTTTTGTTTCATTGTGTACTGGAAAAGTGTTCAAAACTATAAATTCAAAGCATGCTCTAATAAGTGGTGCTGTATTATACAATGAATATAATTTTATACAACCAGGAAGGTGAATCAAAGAACTCTTGCATGTTTGCATGGTCCTAAAATGTGTGCAAGTGGCCTATGATTTGAAAATAGTCCAAAGGTAAACTTTATCCACCACTGGCCAGATACTTTTTCTTTGAATGTGGGTCTCAATGCAGTTTCAGTAAATGTGAGTTTGAAGGTCAGAGAAGTTTTAATGCTAAGTCTGTTTTCATTGTGAGACTGTATTGCTTTATTTAGCAAATGTCTATCACTGTTTCTGTTATAAAATTTGAACTAAAAGTTTTACATTAAATTCAAATATCTGTAATCATTGTAGAAGTAAAGCAGAAAAAAGTATGCACACTGAAAGGTTTGAACAGTGTTGGTGGTAACTTCTGAGAAATAGCCATATAATGGGACACTGGAATGGCTGTGGGGGGGGGGGGCTGTGAATGGGGGGCCCAATCCATTACCCTCCCTAGGCTCCATTTGACCATAATCTATCTCTGTCTATACTTCATTTAATTGTTTTCACAATGCAGACTACAGCCCTGTCAAGCAGATTACACATGTAAACTGTATTCTCCCTGTATGGCCACAGATATCTTAAAAATGATGAAGACTGTATTGTGATGTTTGTTTGATGGGCATTGGTTGACTTGCTGATGCATGACTGACACTGTATTAAACATTTTGTGACATGCTGTCTTGCATTTGTCATTGCATTTCATGTCAAGCAGTAAGGTCCTTTGTTAGAGGTCTCATTTATGTGTTCCATAAATATTCTCTAGTGGTTTTTATAAGCTAATTCTTTTGGAAATGCATTGAGCAGTTGTAGTGGTGGCAGTCACTAGTAGTATTATGCATGTATTCTACAGATGCAAGGGCAAGTTTTCTTCCATTATTAATTACTTTGTTGCTGTTATATGTTTCTTGTGACCACTTCTAATATGTTGCAGATACTTTATTCAATGTTTTCACCTGTGGTTGCCTATTGGCACATTTATAAAATGGATGTATCAATGGAAATGCATGGTCCAATATAACCACTCAATCCATGAATATCCTCACAGGTACTACAAGCAATTCCACCACAAAAGCGAAGCCACAAAAGAGCCCACAAATGATGTGGTATCCAATATTTTATCTGTATAGCAGTGATAGTCAAAATACCATGAAGTAAACAATGCACATTAACAGTTTTGTACTAATACGAGTCTAACAATACTAACCATCACAAAGCTGAACTGATATTACTGACACAGCCATGTATATAGTGCATCTTTTTGTGTTACTGGTTGCTTAGTCAACTGTCACATGACTCATTCCCTCCTCACCTCATTTACATTCTACCACAGACACAGGGCTGTTCTGATATTTATTGCCATGGTTTGTAAGTTGAAGCACGCCACGGTTTGTGCAGTCATGTACCACCAGACTAATGAAGGTAGTTGAAACACATCTTCATTACAGCAGATGTACCCACAGAGCATATCATCATGCACTGTATGCTGAATAATGGCATTGCTTCAATGAATAGCATGAGAATATATTGATAAAATACATAACTATGCTTATGACAGCAGTGCAGTTGTGATTTTTTTTTTTTTTTGCATATGTTATAATATTGATGTTGCATGTATGACGAATAAACCTGACTTGGGGTCTCTATGCATTTTGTCATATGGAAATTCAATGCATGAAAGGATAAGTCACAGATATTTGAATAATGAGTATTGCCTCATTATTTGGTTACATAATTTTTTTCTATGAACTACAGTGCTGCACATTATTTGGCATGTAAAGAAGTAGTACTTGTTCAAGTCTTGTTATTCCCTTCTCTCTAATAGTTCAAGATTTAATCTGGACATGTTGTTTGTTTATTAACCTCACTATACCAGGTAGGTGCACTGCAGTGTGAACCCTTGGTGTGGCCTTACACAATTATCTGTTATACAATAAAACTATTTAATATAGTATGGCAGGAGTACATGAGGAACTGTATCATGTGACACTATACTTGCAAGCTAAGCCTGAGTGTTCAGTTCTCCATTTCTGTGCAAAAACAGTCATTTCAGTTTATTTAACTTTTTTTTTTTTTCCATATATATGGGCCAACCAGGGATAACTAGGGAAAATGCACTGAGAAGATAAGTGCAAATAAATAAATAAATACATTGATACATACTGAAGTATGCATCCTTACCAGAAGAAATAAATACTTAAAAAGTAGTGACTTGGTGTAGATTTTAAACATAAACTTTAACTTGCAACATACCTTAAAACATATTTCTCTTTATATTCTGATAAATGTTACATACAGAGTCTGTTTTATCTAAGATTAAAATGCATCTTTCTTTGAATGCCAATTGGAGTACATGAGCTACGAATGAACCCATTATAATTCTGCCTCACTAATATGGAACCCAACATCAAGTTTTAATTGAGCAGTAGCATTTATTTTCTTTCTTGTTTGATAATTGTTATGCAATGCCTGCTGGTCCACCATGGGAGAAAATATCCTTTTTAACTAACCATTTAGCCAATCATAGGGTAAATATGAAAACAGCAACAAAACTTAGGCACTGGCAGTATAGCTAGTGAGCTACTTAATAGGGTACTTTATTTTCACTTGTAGCTTATTCATAGGTTCATAGGTTCATAGGTTCATAGGTTGGTACTAGGCTATCAGCCCTAGGGCCTATACAAGCCTAGCCATAACAATTCCCTGGCTATTTCTTCCCACATTATTTACTTTCCTGGACCCCTGTCTAGCAGGGCGACTGACGTGATCCCTGGGGTGAATTTCCTTTCTCCCATCCAATCGTCAAGGTTCCTCTTGAAGAGGTCCAAAGAGGCACTCTGCTTGACATGTATGGGCAATCTATTTCAGAGTCTGGGGAGTCTCTGGGTCAGGAACCTATTCCTCCAGCATGTTTTGTTTATTGTGATGACAAGGTTTAGATCCCTGGAGCGTGTAACTCTGAGGGATTGGGATTTCTTTAAGTGTAGCATGTCCAACAGCTCTGGGTTTGACATGGCCTTGTATGTTAAGCAGAGATCACCTCTGAGTAAATGATATGCGACAGAGTATAGCTGGAGTTTTTTAAGGCGGTCAGCGTAGGGCATCTGCTTTAGGCCTGTGATTCTTTTAATTAGGTATTTCTGAGGCCTTTCCGGTTGTTGCAGATGTCTTGAGAGGTACATACCAAATGGAGCATTGTATTCTATAATGGGTCTAATGAGGGATGAGTACAGTGGGACAATGACCTCCTTTTTTCTGGATAAAAAGCCCTTCGTGATGAGGTGTGCCACATAGAAGGATTTTCTGACTGTTGTGGCGATGTGGTTATCGAAGGTGAGACCACTGTCCACCTGTGTCCCTAAGTATCTTATCACACTTTCTGTGTTTAGTGTACTGCCACCTATATGGTAATTCATGGATACATGTTTTTTCCCAAAGGGGATAACAATACATTTCTTGGCATTGAGTTTGAGCCCATGGCTCTGGCACCAAGCATCTGTTTCTGTAAGGCCCTTTTGTAGAGTATCCACATCATTTGGGGATTCAATAATGGCTCCCAGTTTGCAGTCATCTGCAAACTTTGTTAGCCAGAGTCCCTTAGTGTTGACCTGTACTTCAGAGAAGTAGATGCCAAACAAGAGCGCCCCAGGACTGAACCCTGAGGTACTCCACTTGTCACTTGTCTGGAGCTGGATTTGGAGTCGGCTACTTTTACAGTGTGGGTTCTATCAGTAAGCCATTTAGCAACCCATTGGGTGACATAGGGATTAATGCCCAACTTAGTAAGTTTATCTATGATTCCAGAGTGGGGGATGGTGTCAAAGGCCTTGGCAAGGTCTAGATAGGCTGTGTGGACCACCTTACCCTTGTCCATGGCTCTGGAGACTGATTCAAAGAAGTCAATCAGGTTCAGGAGACAAGATCGGCCCTTCACAAACCCAAACTGGGTGGGGTCCAGTGTTTGAAGGTTGCCAATGTCTTTGTTTATAAGTTCCATGATAATACGCTCCATGGCCTTGCAGATAAGGCTTGTCAGACTGACAGGACGGTAGTTTCCGGGATCCAAGGTGGATCCCCCCTTGTGGATTGGGATAACTGTAGCTCTGCGCCACTCAGTGGGCACGAAACCTGAGGTGAGGCTATGATTAAACATGATACTTAGGTGAGGTGCCAGTTCATATTGTAGTTCATGTAGTACACAGCCCGGGATGTCATCTGGTCCCATGGATGCTGTATTCTTGGCGTTAGAGAGTGCGTTTTGTACCTGTGTGGCCGTTATTACTGGAATTTGGCAATCTTCCGGTATTGAGATGGGCCATTTAGGGGGTGAGAGGGGTGAAGTTGGCACTGAATCGATCTGCCAGGATATTGGCAATATCCTTCGGATCAGTATATTTAATGCCATTCTGTTTTAGCTCAGAGCAGATCTGAGCATTGCCATTTAGATTCTTGACATAGTTATAGAATGCTTTGTGGTTGTCTTTGGAATCTTTGGCAATTTTATTTTCGTAACTAGCTTTGGAGGATTTTATGAGGCATCTCAGTTTCTTACTGAGGCTAGTAAGGGAGTTTTTTGCATCCTGGGATTTTCCTCTTTTCTACAAAAGTTTCTTCCTTTTGTTGTAAAGTTTGTTTATGGCAGGGGACCACCAGATTGGCTTCCTTTTTGGATGAGAGCATTTTGGTTCTATTTGGGATGGCACGATTCATGCATGAGTGGATGTGCTCGTACAGTGCCTTAGTGTAGGATTCAGCAGTTGAACTTTCAGTTCCGTCTGCATGGGTGTCATGAAGTTTGTCACTTCTGACTTGAGTAGCATGAAGTTGGCTTTGGAGAAGTTTTTATGGTGGTTTCTTTACTGGGGGTGGGGGTGGGATGTGGATGTTAAGGGTGATTAGCTTATGGTCAGACCTGACTAACGAGGGGTGACCATAGGTATGGAGCATTGATTTCCCATGTTGGTAATGACCAGGTCTAGGATATTGGAGCCCTGGTGGGACTATGGATTAGTTGATCCAGGGCGTTGGAATTTATGAATTCCAAGAACCGCTGCAAAGGTGTTGGGACATGAGTAGTTTTCCCAGTTAATGGCAGGGTAGTTAAAATCACCCAGTATTAGGGTGTTTGGTTCTATCTTAATATTTTCCAGTATGTTTAGAAAGGTGTAGTGAGAATCTTGGGGTATGGTGGGGATCTGTAGCAAGCTACAATTTGGATTGCAGTCTTACCTAGTGTTAGTTGCACTTGGAGAATTTCAGACACATTGTGTTGGCCAACTAGCCCGGTGGTGTGAATATCCTTGGTGAATATTGACACTCCTCCACCTTTAGTGTTTCGGTCCTGGTTTGGTGGCCGAAAAGTGTGGTAAGAGTTGTAGCCTGGTATTGCAGGGTGCTCTCTGGAGCCTTGAACCAGGTCTCAGTTACTGCACAGATATCGATGTTCTCCATTTTTAGGAGTGCCTCGAGAGAGTGCATTTTGAGGTTTAGACTTCTAGCATTGAGTAGCATTACCTTCAGATTTTGCATGCTTGTACCTGTTACGGTGGTGGTTTTGTCCTTTGAAGTTTGCCTAAAAAGGCACTATAGGGGTGGCAAGAGCCTTAGCCAGTAACCTGAATCCCAGGCGACAGGTGCAGACCATCTCTGGCAAAGCATCGTGGTCTGTCAATCATGTCATCCCAGGCAGACAGATACTGGATCCCCTTTGAATGACACCATAAGCTTAGCCAATTGTTGAAGTCAATCATTTTATCCTTATATTGTGGTATCATTCTGGGCGAAGGCAGGATGCTACTCAGGGCTAGGGTCATACCTGCCTGGGCCACATGATCCGAGAGCTCTTCCATGTCTCTTTTCATGTAGTCCAGGGAGGTACATCTCAAGTCATTCACTCCAACATGGACAATGACAGAGTCATATTTGTACTTGTTGTGGAGTGACTTGAGTGCATGCGTTATGTGGTGGATCCTGGCACCCGACAGGCAGCTGACTGTAATTTTCTCCTTATTCAACCTGGTGAGAGGGACATCAGTGTGCTGGACTATAGAGTCACCTATGACTAAAGTGTTAGGTACATTGTCTTGCCTTAGGGGCTGTTGCTGGGTGGCACACTGGTGTTGTGAACTATGTGACACATTGGTTGTGATTGGTGTTTGTTTGCGTTTCAGCTTCAGAGGTCTTTGTTGCTTGGGCAGGTTACAGTTAAGGGCCTCTGCATATGTGGATTTAGTGTTGCTATATGTGGGTGTTGGTGGTGCAGGTTTAGAAGGGCTATGTGCTGCTTGAGGTGTAGTGTGGGTGTTAACCTTCTCCTCTTGACTGTTTAGCACAATCTTGAGTGGAGAGAGCTTTGCTTCCATTTTGGCTATGTAAGTGCATCTCTCACAGGTTGTAGTGTTGGGTGGTAGGAGGAGAGCATTGTCTGTGTACATGAGGCAAATGCTGCATTGCCCCAGTATGCCCAGATTCACCAGGTGGACAGGAGAAATCACCGGAAGCTGACCCTTGGACATGCCTGGTTTGGGGCTTTTTTTTTTTCTTTGTAAAGTATAGGAGCTGTTTCCTTAGCAAGGTACTTTGCAATTATAGGCTGTTTAGTGCCTACTATTAATTTCTCCTTGTTAGCTGGAAGAAAAATGGAAACTACAAAGTTGCACAGCTGGCATTACTGAGGAATTCAACTGCAGCACCAAGCCATGGCCAAATGTGTATAGTGTTAGCAGACATGGAAAGGGAGAATGCTGCAATCCTAGGTCACATTGAAGAAGTTTGAACAAGAAACCATGATGTTGTGACAGGTAGAGCCTGTGGTATCCTGGCAACAAAAGGGCAAAGTACTACCTCTGTATTATTCAGTGACTGAGGAAGGGTAGAGAAGACCACATGCCCTTAGTCTTTTGATAAAACAAAAGCATCACACAACTACTTCATTACTATAAAAGTGACATGTCAGTGGTTTTACACAGCAGTTAGAAAGTACTACTGATGTGGCCATGGGAATTGAGGATGGCATTATTTGGATATCTTAAAGGTACAGGAATAGTTGCACAGCTGCTTTTGCTATCAGATTACAGGACTGTTCGAGGAACACTACTCCAACTGGAGTGATAAGCTGAGGCAGCAAGAGGCAACAAATATATGACATTCTCTTGAATGTGGCAACATCATATATATGTGTTAAATATAAAGTCATTACTTTTGGACATTAGTGGCCAAATGGATGACAGTAAGAACAGAAAGATGCATGGTACTGTAATGTAACTAAGTGACAGGTGGCAAGACAAGAAAATGGTTAATACTGCTGCCTCATAGCCTCAAGTACAGAGGTTCAATCACTGCCACTTGTTACTTTGTGTGATGAGTGTGCATATTCTCCCCATATTTACAGAAGTAATTCCCTGCAATTGCTGCTGTTGCCTTCTGCAACAACAGATAATGCTAAGCTGGCTGACTTGGAATTGTTCAAACAAGATACAAAGCTGTCTACTTAGGGCAAGGCTGCCTTTTTTGTTTTTTGAAAGGAGATAACTCAATTCCAGAAAGTAGGCTAGTATTCTAATTAACAACAACAAAAAAAAAAAAAAAAAGAAAACTGAAATAATCTAAATCTCACTAAATAAAACACTGTTACTGTTCAAGACCAGTATCTCATTGAGTAGTTAATTCAGTTTCACATGACTTTTCCCTTAGAAAAAATGCACAATATTAATGTTTCTTTGCAAGTGGAATATATTACTGTCATATGACAAAATAATGGAAAAAAATAATGATTTATAGGTTCATAGGTTGATACTAAGCTATCTGCCCTAGGGCATTTACAAGCCTAGCCAGAGTGTGTTTGGCTTTCGCCACCCTTCTTAGATTAGTTGACTGTGCCTCTGTATAGTAGGTCACAGAAGATAGCCCATTTAAGGTTAGTTTACCATGCCTCTGTCTAGCAGTGACACAGAAGAGATTCCAGGGGTAAATTTACGATCTCCCATCCAAACGTCAAGATTCTTCTTGAAGAGGGTCATTGAGGGGCTTTGTCTGGCATGGATTGGGATTTTGTTCCAGAGTGAGGGGAGCCTCTGGGATATGAATCTGTCCCTCCAGCATGTTCTATTTATTTCTGTGCTGAGGTTTAAGTCACTGGAGCATGTAGTTCTGATGGATTTGGATTTCTTGAGGTGGAGCATGTCCATTAATTCTGGGTTGGACATGGCTTTATACATCAGGCACAGATCGCCTCTGAGTAGGCGGTAAGCAACTGAGTAGAGCTGGAGTTTTAGCCTAACTGCGTAGGGCATCTGTTTGAGTCCCTTGATCCTCTTGGTGAGGTACTTTTGGGGTCTTTCTAGTTGTAGCAGGTGTTGGGTAAGGTACATCCCAAATGGGGCATTGTATTCAATTATGGGCCTGATGAGTGACGAGTAGAGGGGTACAATGACTTCACTTGATCTAGATGTGAACCCCTTCATGATAAGGTGGGCTATATACAATGTCTTTCTAACCACTTTGGCAATGTGATTGTCAAAGGAGAGATTGCAATCTTCGAGTCCCCAAATCCCTAATTACTTCTTCCGTACTTAATGGATTACCACCTATGAGGTAATTTGTGGGCACTTTGTTTTTCCCAAAGGGGATGACTACGCATTTTTTTGGCATTTAGCTTTAGGCCATGGCTCTGGCACCAGTTATCCATCTCTGTGAGACCTTTTTGGAGGATGCTTGTGTCAGCCGGTGAGTCGATTATGGCCCCCAGTTTGCAGTCATCTGCAAACTTTGTCAGCCATAGTCCTCCTGTGTTAGCCTGTACCTCAGAGAAATATATACCAAACAAGAGAGGTCCCAGGATTGAGCCTTGTGGGACGCCATTTGTAACTGGTTTAGAGTCTGACATGGCACCTGCAATTCTGACCATGTGGGTTCTATCCCTAAGCCAGTTTGCAACCCATCTTGTGACATAGGGGTTGATATTTAAGCTGCTGAGCTTATTTATGATGCCCGAGTGGGGTATTGTGTCGAAGGCTTTTGCAAGATCAAGGTAGGCTGTGTGGACTACCTTCCCTTCGTCTATGGCCTTGGTGACTGTTTCAAAAAAATTGACCAGGTTCAAGAGGCAAGATCTGCCCTTAACAAAGCCAAATTGGGTAGGATCCAGTGTTTGGAGGTTCTCAATGTCTTTGTTTATGAGTTCCATGATGATACGCTCCATAGCTTTGCAGACCAGGCTAGTTAGGCTTATAGGGCGATAGTTTCTGGGGTCCGTTGTGGCACCACCTTTATGGAGTGGGACCACTGTTGCTGTATGCCATTCTTTGGGTACATATCCTGTTGTAAGGCTGAGACTGAACAGTTATTTTAAGTGAAGGTTCAGTTCTTCTTGGAGCTCATGTAAAAATGCAGCCCAGGACACTGTCCAGTCCCATTGATGCTGTGTTTTTTGCTTTGGAGAGGGCAGCTCTCACCTGTGCATCTGTGATGTCAGGGAGGCTACACTCTGTTGGGATAGTCATTTGCTCATTTGGGGGGGAGGGGGGGAGAAGTTTGCACTGAACCTGCCTGCCAAGATGTTGTCAATGTCTGTGGGTTCAGTGTATTTGTTGTCATTTTGCACTAACTCAGAGTATATCTGGGAGTTTCCATCCAGGTTTCCGACATAGCTAAAGAACGCCTTGTGATTATCTTTAGCTTATTGTGCAATTTTTCTTTCGAAGCTAGCCTTAGATGATTTTATGAGGGATCATAGTTTCTTGCTAGTACTGATCAGAGTTGCCTTCCCTTTCAGGGATTTTGCTCTATCATGTAGTAGCTTCCTCCTTCTGTTGTACAGCTTATTTATGGCTGGGGTCCACAAGGCAGGTCTCCTACCTCTGGAGGAGTGTGTCTTGGTTTTATTTGGGATACTTATCCATGCATTCCTGTAGCTATCCATAGAATGTGTTTGTAAAGGATTCTGCGGTTTGGGCTGCATTTTCCACTGGCCCTGGGGCTTTGAAGGATTCCACCTCGGTTTTGAGAAGTGGGACATTTGCTTTTGAGAAGTTTTTGACCGTGGTTTCCTTTGCTGGGGGTGGGGACGGGATATGGATGTCCATAGTGATTAATTTATGGTCAGATCTTACCAATGAGGGGTATACCTCTGGTATGGAACATAAAGTCCCCATGTTGGTGATGATCAGGTCCAATATGTTTTTCCCTCTTGTGGGAGTGGTGACCAGTTGTTCCATAGCATTTGAGTTTATAAATTCTAGAAACTGTTGGGCTAGGGTGTTGGGGCTTGAGTAGTGCTCCCAGTCTATGTTTGGGTAGTTAAAGTCACCCAATATAATGGTGTTTGGAGAGACCTTCATATTCTCCAGTGTCTTCAGGAAAGCCGAGTGTGGTTCCTGAGTTTGGGAGGGTGGTCTGTAGCAGGCTACAAACTGGAAGGCAGTTTTGCCCACTGTTAGTTGCACATGGATGGTCTCAGATGCTTCGTGCAGTGCCACTAGCCTGAAGGTATAGGTATCTTTGATGAATATGGATACTCCCCCTCCTTTTGTGGTTTGGTCCGAGTTTTGGGGCCGAAAAGCATGGTATGAGGTGTAGCCTGGTAGTGCTGGGGTGCTCTCAGGAGCCTTGAACCAGGTTTCTGTTACTGCACAGATATCAATATTCTCCATACTGAGGAGGGTCTCGAGTGCGTGCATCTTGAGGTTTAGACTTCTGGCGTTGAGTAGCATTACCCTTAGTTTCTTTTTCCTTGTGTTGTCTAAGGAGGTGGGTTTGTCTTTTGAGCCTTGCCTAAAAAAGGCACTATGAGGGTAGCAAGAGACTTGGCCAGTATTCGAAAACCCAGGGGTGACAGGTGCAAGCCGTCCCTAGCGAAGCAACATGGCTTGTCAAGCATGTCATCCCAGGCTGACAGACACAGGATCCCCTTTGAGTGACACCAATACTTTAGCCAATTGTTGAAATTGATCATTTTGTCTTTATACTGTGGTATCATTCTTGGTGAGGGTAAGATGCTACTCAAGGTCAGGGACATACCGGCCTGGGCCACATGATCAGAGAGCTCCTCTATGACTCTTTTCATGTAATCCAGGGAGGTACGTCTCAGGTCATTCACACCAGCATGGACAATGACGGAGTCATATTTGTACTTGCTTTGGAGTGACCTGAGTGCTTGTGTTATGTGGTGGATCCTGGCACCTGACAGGCAGCTTACAGTGACCTTCTCCTTGTTCAGCCTCGTGAAAGAGACGTCAGTATGTCTGACAATAGTCACCTATTACAAGTGTATTAGGTGTGTTGTTTAGCCTTAAGGGCTGTGACTGTGTGGCACACTGACTTTGTGAACTATGTGATACGTGGGTATTGTTGTGGGGTTGCAGTTGCTTGGATGTCTGCTTTGGAGGTCTCTGTTGCTTGGGCAAATTTTTATTTAGAGCCTCCGAGCATGTTTTTGTGTGTTTATGTGTTTGGTTTGCTGTTGCGATAGGTCTATGTGAGACTGGATTTGTGGTGTGTGTGTGATTACCTTCTCCTCCAGACTGACCGTGCCAGTACTATGTTGAGAGAGCTCAGCCTCCAGCTTGGCTATATAGTTGCATCTCTCACATATATTTGAGCTTGGTGGGAAGAGGAGAGGGTGGTCTGTGCACATAAGGCAGTTGTACCATTGCCTCAAGATTCCCATATTCACCAGCTGGACTGGAGAGTAAACCTGAAACTTGACTTTTGGACATGCCAGAAGAGTATAAGGAATTACTTTTTGACTTGATCAAAAAGGACCAATAGGGAGCCAAGTACTTAAAGGGAGTATAAGAGTGTGCAGTGCTTTAGTTGATTAGTGCTTACTTATAAGACCCTTATCCTAGCTACTGCTGGGTTTTAGAAGGAAAATAGAGTGCTTACTTTGAAATTTGGAATAGTTCTAAGGGAAATAGTGAAGAGCAAACTTTGTGGAGCCGGGAATAGTTTAAACCTGATTTCGCGGCGCTGCCTGATGCTGCACTATGTGCAAAAACGTGCAAAGGAGGGTTTTAAAAGAGGGGATCAAGGAGTTTGGAATTGACCCAAAATGGCCAATAAAACTACAGTTTCTAGGCAGTAACCACTCCCACAGGGACAGGCAGGCTGTTCAGTGTTTACCACTGCCACTGATGAACACAGAGACTTCCCTTTAGCCCAAGCAAGCAATGGCCTCCAAGAAACTTACAAACAGTTCAGAACAGCAAATCTGTAACTGAACTTTTTTTAAATTTCAGAAAGTGGGAAAAAAGCAAGATTTTTTTGTTGTTTTTGTTTAAAGATAGCAGAGATACACAAGTAGCAACAAGTTAGAACAGTGCAATAAATGACCCCATACTTGAGTGCTAGGCCAGAGACAGGTAAAATGCAAGTTTTAAGAACAAAACGATTTTAAAATAAGTGCAACACAGGAAATGCAGTAAACAGCCTCTAGTTGTGTTCTTAAAACAGTCCCTAATACAGATATCAAGTTTAGCAAGCTGGAAAATGCCAAAAAATAGGCGGCAATGCAGAAATCTTAACAAATAATCTGAAGAAAAATACTTAAAATTTCAAAAGTGGCTCCTTTCTTCTCTCTGCGTTTTTTCCTCTTGGTGGGTGCTTCACCAACAGCCAACAAGTCTGAAAAGCTGCTAAAGCCACAAGGCAAATGGGTTTCAAGAGAGGGGGATCAAGGAGTTTGGAATTGACACAAAATGGCCAATACAACTACAGTTTCTAGGCAGTAACCACTCCCACAGGGGCAGGCAGACTGTTCAGTGTTTACCACTGCCACTGATGAACACAGAGACTTCCCTTTAGCCCAAGCAAGCAATGGCCTCCAAGTAACTTACAAACAGTTCGGAACAGCAAATCTGTAACAGAACTTTTTTTTTAAATTTCAGAAAGTGGTTAAAATGCACAATTTTCTTTTTTTTTTTTTTTTTTTTGTTTAAAGATAGCAGAGAAGCACAAGTAGCAACAACTTAGAAGAGTGCAATAAATGACCACACACTTGAGTGCTAGGCACAGGTAAAATGCAAGTTTTAAGAAAAAAATGATTTTAAAATAAGTGCAACACAGGAAATGCAGTAAACAGGCTTTAGATATATTCTAAATACAGTTGCTAATACAGATATCAAGTTTAGCAAGCTGGAAAATGCCAAAATGTAGGCAGCAATGCAGAAATCTTCTCAAATAATCTGAAGAAAAATACTTAAAATCTCAAAAGTGGCTCATTTCTTCTCTCAGCATTTTCTCCTCTTGGTGGGTGCTTCAGCAAAACCCAACAAGTCTGAAAAGATGCCACAACCATGAGGCAATCAGGTTTTAAGAGAGGGGGATCAAGGCATTTGGAATAGACCCAAAATGGCCAATAAAACTACAGTTTCTAGGCAGTAACCACTCCCACAGGGTCAGGCAGGATATTCAGTGTTTACCACTGCCACTGATGAACACAGATAATTCCCATTAGCCCTAGCAAGCAATGGCCTCCAATAAACTTATGAACAGTTCAGAACAGCAAATCTGTAACTGAACTTTTTTTTAAATTTCAGAAAGTGGAAAAAAAGCAAGATTTTTTTTTTTGTTTAAATATAGCAGAGATACACAAGTAGCAACAAGTTAGAACAGTGCAATAAATCACCCCACATTTGAGTGCTAGCTCAGAGACAGGTAAAATGCAACAAGTTTTAAGAAAAAAAAATGATTTTAAAATAAGTGCAACACAGGAAATGCAGTAAACAGGCTCTAGATGTGTTCTAAATACAGTTCCTAATACAGATATCAAGTTTAGCAAGCTGAAAAATGCCAAAAAGTAGGCGGCAATGCAGAAATCTTAACAAATAATCTGAAGAAAAATACTTAAAATCTCAAAAGTGGCTCCTTTCTTCTCTCAGCATTTTCTCCTATTGGTGGGTGCTTCACCAACAGCCAACAAGTCGGAAATGATGCCAAAACCATGAGGCAATTGGGTTTTAGGAGAGAAGGATCAAGGAGTTTGGAATTGACCCAAAATGGCCAATAAAACTACAGTTTCCAGGCAGTACCCACTCCCACAGGGGCTGTTCAGTTTTTACCACTGCCACTGATGAACACAGAGTCTTCCCTTTAGCCCAAGCAAGCAATGGCCTCCAAGAAAATTAAAACAGTTCAGAACAGCAAATCTGTAACTGAACGTTTTATTAAATTTCAGAAAGTGGGAAAAAAGCAAGATGTTTTTGTTATTTTTTGTTTTGTTTAAAAATAGCAGAGATACACAAGTAGCAACAAGTTAGAACAGTGCAATAAATCACCCCACACTTGAGTGCTAGGGCAGAGACAGGTAAAATGCAGCAAGTTTTAAGAAAAAAATGATTTTAAAATAAGTGCAACACAGGAAATGCAGTAAACAGGCTCTAGATGTGTTCTAAATACAGTTCCTAATACAGCTATCAAGTTTAGCAAGCTGGAAATGCAAGCTGGTAAATGACAAAAAGTAGGCGGCAATGCAGAAATCTTAACAAATAATCTGAAGAAAAATACTTAAAATCTCAAAAGTGGCTCCTTTCTTCTCTCAGCATTTTCTCCTCTTGGTGGGTGCTTCACCAACAGCCAACAAGTCGGAAAAGATGCCCAAACCATGAGGCAATTGGGTTTTAGGAGAGAAGGATCAAGGAGTTTGGAATTGACCCAAAATGGCCAATAAAACTACAGTTTCTAGGCAGTAACCACTCCCACATGGGCAGCCAGGCTGTTCAGTGTTTACCACTGCCACTGATGAACACAGACTTCCCTTTAGCCCAAGCAAGCAATGGCCTCCAAGCAACTTACAAACAGTTCAGAACAGCAAATCTGTAACGGAACTTTTTTTTATATTTCAGAAAGTGGTAAAAAAGGAAGATTTTTTTTTTTTTTGTTTTGTTTAAAGATAGCAGAGATACACAAGTAACAACAAGTTATAACAGTGCAATATATCACCCCACACTTGAGTGCTAGGCCAGAGACAGGTAAAATGCAGCAAGTTTTAAGAAAAAAATGATTTTAAAATAAGTGCAACACAGGAAATGCAGTAAACAGGCTCTAGATGTGTTCTAAATACAGTTCCTAATACAGATATCAAGTTTAGCAAATTGGAAAATGCCAAAAAGTAGGCGGCAATGCAGAAATCTTAGCAAATAATTAGAAGAAAAATACTTAAAATCTCAAAAGTGGCTCCGTTCTTCTCTCATCATTTTCTCCTGTTGGTGGGTGCTTCACCAACAGCCAACAAGTCTGAAAAGATGCCAAACCCACGAGGCAATCGGGTTTTAAGAGAGGGGGAATCAATCAGTTTGGAATTGACCCAAAATGGCCAATAAAACTACAGTTTCAAGGCAGTAACCACTCCCACAGGGGCAGGCAGGCTGTTCAGTGTTTACCACTGCCATTGATGAAAACAGAGACTTCCCTTTAGCCCAAGCAAGCGGTGGCCTCCAAGAAACTTACAAACAGTTCAGAACAAGCAAATCTGTAACTGAACTTTTTTTAAAATGTCAGAAAGTGGGAAAAAAGCAAGAATTTTTTTTTTTTGTTTAAAGATAGCAGAGATACACAAGTAGCAACAAGTTAGAACAGTGCAATAAATGACCCCACACATGAGTGCTAGGCCAGAGAGAGGTAAAATGCAGCAAGTTTTAAGAAAAAAATGATTTTAAAATAAGTGCAACACAGGAAATGCAGTAAACAGGCTCTAGATGTGTTCTATATACAGTTCCTAATACAGATATTAAGTTAGCAAGCTGGAAAATGCCAAAAAGTAGGCGGCAATGCAGAAATCTTAACAACTAATCTGAAGAAAATTACTTAAAATCTCAAAAGTGGCTCCTTTCTTCTCTCAGCATTTTCTCCTATTGGTGGGTTCTTCACCAATCGCCAACAAGTCTGAAAAGATGCCAAAACCACGAGGCAATCGGGTTTTAAGAGTGGGGGATCAAGGAGTTTGGAATTGACCCAAAATGGCCAATAAAACTACAGTTTTGTTTAAAGATAGGAGAGATACACAAGTAGCAACAAGTTAGAACAGTGCAATAAATGACCCCACACTTGAGTGCTAGGCCAGAGACAGGTAAAATGCAAGTTTTAAGAAAAAAATTATTTTAAAATAAGGGCAACACAGGAAATGCAGTAAACAGGCTCTAGATGTATTCTAAATACAGTTCCTAATACAGATATCAAGTTTAGCAAGCTGGAAAATGCCAAAAAGTAGGCGGCAATGCAGAAATCTTAACAAATAATCTGAAGAAAAATACTTAAAATCCCAAAAGTGGGTCCTTTCTTCTCTCAGCGTTTTCTCCTCTTGGTGGGTGCTTCACCAACAGCCAACAAGTCTGAAAATATGCCAAAACTATGAGGCAATTGGGTTTTAAGAGAGGGGGATCAAGGAGTTTGGAATTGACCCAAAATGGCCAATAAAAGTACAGTTTCTAGGCAGTAACCACTCCCACAGGGGCAGGCAGGCTGTTCAGTGTTTACCACTGCCACTGATGAACACAGAGACTTCCCTTTAGCCCAAGCAAGCAATGGCCTCCAAGAAACTTTGAAACAGTTCAGAACAGCAAATCTGTAACTGAACTTATTTTTTGAATTTCAGAAAGTGGGAAAAAAGCAAGATTTTTTTTTTTTTTTTTTTTTGTGTTTAAAGATAGCAGAGATACATACGTAGCAACAAGTTAGAACAGTGCAATAAATGTCCCCACACTTGAGTGCTAAGCCAGAGACAGGTAAAATGCAAGTTTTAAGAAAAAAACAATTTTTAAATAAGTGCAACACAGGAAATGCAGTAAGCACTTGACAAAATGAAAGCATTCCTGAGCACTTGTTCCTCCCTAGCGTACCAGGAATTAGTGTTTTCATTAGAAGAAGAGGGAAATCCTCTATATTCCCAAATAAGGATTTATAGTGAATTAAGAGTAGACTGATTGATACTTTTTTCCAAGTACCTGAACATGACTTGTCTTAATTTACAGCTGTTTCAGACTGGTTCTTTCCCATTGTTTGTTTGGTATTTACTGTGAGAAAAAGTGCTAAATATAGCACCATGTGGAGTATAGAAGAAGAGTGGTGGAGGTGTCTCTATTTACATCAAAGATAAATATACTTCAAGGCTGGTCAAACAGGACAATGCACTTGAGCTCCTCCATGTTTAAATCACCATAGGCAAAATCCAATACCACTTCCTTGCAAGCTATAGGTCCCCCTGTATTAGCCAGTAAACCCATACCATGTATTTAAACTTATTAGAAACACTAGCAGTCCAACCAAATACCATATTCATAGGTGATTTTAAGTACCCCACTATTAACTGGGAATCCTATATGACACCAAAAGTACTTCCACAGAGATTTCTGTATTTTGTAACGCAAGCTCCCTGGACCAGATAGTCAATACACCAACCATGGGTGCAACCATACTGAATCTGGTCCTCACTAATATGGGAGAGTGCTACACACAGCCTACTGTAATGCCTTCCCTGGTAATGTCTGACCAAAAAAATGGTCTCCTTTGAAGGAAAAATAAAACCTGGACCCCCAGCTAAACCTCGGATATTCAGGAACTATTCTAAGGCTAATCTCCTGCTATCAAGTGAGAACTTGGCAAAATTTTAAGCACCATAAACCCCGAGAACATTGCTGCCTATGCAGAACTGTTCACAGAAACTCTTTACAAGCATGTTAATATCTGAAAAGAGGCAGCTGTAGCCACCAGGAAGAAGGACAGAACTAACTCAAAAATTAAGCCACCCTGGGGGAATCACAAAATCAATAGGCTGTATAACAGGAGGAAAGAATTATGGCAAACATTAGGAGGTGTACCACCTAGCAGGATAAAAGCACTCTCATCAAACTAAGCAAACAACTCAGAGGACAAATAAAGTCTACCAAAGCCAAATATGAGGTATGTTTGGCCTTCCAGGCCAAGGACAACAACAAAGCCTTCTTTATCTATGTCCACAGCCTCAAAGGCAATACACAATTGTGTGCAAAGCTCATTGGGAATGGAACCACCTATACTGAGCCAGAAGACATAGTAAACCTCCTGGCTGATAAGTTCAGCTCCAACTTTACCCCTCTCTCCCCCCTCAACCTTCCCAGAGGAAATATCCTCAAATATAACTCCCCCTACTATCACTAGGGAACAGGTCCTTAATGCTCTCTCTAAGACCAAGAACACTGCATCAATGGGCCCAGACAGTATCCCAGGATCCCTTCTAAATAGCATGAAACATGACCTATCAGGGCTTCTGAAATCACTGTTTAACTGTAGCCTCCAAACAGGCTTCATTCCTCATAAATGGAGAAAGGCAACAGTCAGCCCTTTGCCCAAAGGTGGGCCATCTACAGACGCTGGAAACTATAGACCCATAAGTTTCACTTGTCTTATATGTAAAGCCATGGAAAGAATTATCATGCAGACAATCAAGAGAGATATAGTACACCTCCAGACACTAGACCCAAACCAGTTTGGTTTCGTCAAGGGCATATCATGTCTACTCAACCTGGTAAGGTCACCAAAGCAATGGATGAGGGCAAAATTGTTCACACTGCCAACCTTGACCTGGCCAAGGCATTTGACACAATTCCCTAATCGGGCATTGTTGACAAACTCAGGAGGTTAGATACAAACCTGTGTCACCCAGTGGATAGCCAACTGGTTCACAGACATGACCCAGAAAGTTAGAATTGGGAGCCCACCTCTACAAAGTCACAAGTGGAGTCCCTCAGGGATCAATCCTTGGACTGCTCCTTTTTGGCATTTACTTCTCAGAAGTCAAGGCCAATGTCAGTGGTCTCTGGCTGACTAAATTTGCAGATGATTGCAAATTTGGAGCTGTTATTGAATCTCACACTGACACAAATGTTCTCCAGGAGGGGCTGACACAGACAAACAATTGGTGTCAGAGTCTTGGACTAAACCTAAATGCCAAAAAAAGCATAATAGTATCCTTTGGGAAGTCATCCATCTCTGGTAACTATCATATTGACAACACACCCCTTAGTGTTGATCCAGTAGTCAGGGACGTAGGGACACACATAGATAGTAATCTAACCTTTGACCATCATGTGTATACAGTGGTTAGGAAATCATTCTATATTGCACAACTTATAAAAAAGGTATGACATCTAAGTCCAAAGAAGTCAGTGATCCACTGTATTTGGCATTCATCAGACCTATCATTGAGTACAATGCCCCCTTTGGTATGTACATAATCAGGCATATCCAAGAATTGGAACATCCACAGAGATTCCTCACTAAAAGAATACAGGGTGTAAGTAAAATGTCCAATGCAGACTGCCTCAAGGCCCTATCCCTGTATTCTGCCTCCTACAGGCTTTTGAGGGCATTGTCAGACCCCAGTCTGATGGATCTCCTGCATATCCACAAAACAAACAGCACTAGAATTTCCTGTTCTAAAGACTTAAACCTTGCCTGTGATATAAATAGGTCCTCCTGGAGAGATAGGTATGTATCCCAGAGATTACCACATCTAAGGGATAGGCTCCCCATCCATGTGAAGCAGAATTCCTCCTTAACCCAATTCAAGTGTAACTTGGACAATTGGATGGGAAACCAGAAATTCATCCTTGGTTTGGAACCTATGTCTCTAATGGACACAGGTAACCTGTAAATGTTTCATCTCCCAAACCCCTGCTTAGACCTATCAAGGGTATCAGAACTTATTAGAGATTTGAGATGCATGGCTAGGCATAAAAAGGCCCTTGTGGTTATTTGCCTAGTAAGCACCTATGAACCTATGAAGCGATAAGAGTTGGTGCTGTGTAAAACTTAGGTTTTTCTCCAAAGTTAGTTCCAGCAAATGGTCTCCCTTCATATTGTATGCGCTAGGCATGATTGTGCACAGGGTCAAATCTACTGCTGAACATATGTTAAGCTACAGTTTGCTACACTGAGCTGTTTGCTGCTACTCTAAAGAGACCCTAGTGTCTCTGCTCTTCAAACCTTGTATCCAAGTATTCTTCATTTTCTTATTATCCTCCCATCTACCTTGTCATTTGTGTTAATACTCCCAAAGCCCTTCTTTATTTACCTTTTATGGTTTATCGCTCAATGTCGCTAGACATCATGCAAAGGCAGACAGCCAGTCCCACTTCAGTTACAAGGCCTTTAGCACATGATATCCTACAGCAAACTAGGAACTGCCTCATAGAGGATATCTGTGAAAGGTGTAAATACCTAGTGAACTTGCAGACATCTCTCTCCCAGCTTACAGTTCACAGCGAGTGTCACATCATAAAATCCCACCTATACAAAGCAAACATCCTCATACCGATGAAACAAAATGTCCTATGCTGCTGGCAATAACAAATCCTTAACAAAACCTGATAGAACTCTTACGTTTAGGTATCTGCACAAGTCTATCCAGTATGGCAACACCATGCCACACCATATCATTAAGTCACAGAAAACAAACCACTCCCGTGCCTAGCATTAATAAACTAGCTCCTAGGGGTGTTCTAGTAATTGGTGACTGCATTGTTAAACACACTTATTCCACACTCACCAAAATGGACAAACACAGGGTTAATGTCAGCTGACTCTCGGAACCCAGATTACAGATTTAAGGATACTCAAGACTATTTCCACATGTAAGTATGACTATGATATGATAACAGTCCATGTGGGAGAAAATTACTTGGCTTGCAGTCCCTATGGGGCATGCAGTGTGACATGTTGGAACTTACTATGCAAGTATCCGGCAAGGGTGAAATTCTGATTCTGAATGGAATCCTCCTTTCACTGAGAATGATGCCTAAATATAAGTAAATGATCATTTTTTTCAGGAACTGGCTGAGCAGCTGCTGTCATTCCAGGTGGATCCAGTATGTATTGGCCTTGGTGAGATAATAGTCAGACTTGCTTTGCAAATGATGGCCTGCTTCTCTCTTCTAGGAATTTCCACTTACTAATTACGTTAAATCCTTTGCTATCTCCATTGTGCCTTTTTTAGGCCAAGTTCAACTAACAACATTGTGACTTAACAAATACATCCAGTCCCAAATTGTACAACATCAAGATTGCTCTTCTAGATGCCAGGAGACTCAACAAGAAACTGTCTGATCATGAAGCACTTCTGCATCTAAAATGGAACCTTGTATGTAACGGGACTGAGACATGGAGCAAATGAAAGAAAAGCACTCTGTCAGTGCCTTGGTTTTGTCCCTATCAATCCTTTAGACCCATTGAAAACTACAACAGAGTACTGATGTTTGCCATTAATCAGATATTGCTTATAAATGGATACACAGAAACTCCCACAGTGAACTCTTAGTCTCCAGCTTAGCTGAGGTATGTCAAAGTTTCAACTTATAACTTATTAGACCCATTATAGAATACAATGCCCCATTTGGTATTTACCTCTCAAGACATCTGCAACAACTGGAAAGGTCGTAGAAATATCTCACTAAAAGAATAACAGGCCTAAAGCAGATGCCTACGCTGACCACCTTAACAAACTGCATTTATATCACGTTATCAAAAGATGAAAATAGCAAACGCTATTTCATCAGGCCCAAAACATCTAAACATGAAAATATCGAACATTCAGAACAGCGAATTTTTTTCCCTTGGAAAAAAATTGCTGCTCCGAAACACATACATACAACACAAGCACATCAAACAAACCACAACCACACATATACACTTAAATTCCTACATCTAATGCTACACTAAACTAAACATACACTACTATCTAGCCACTTACCTTAACCCAAACCCTAACCCTAAGGTCCGTCACTATCGCACACTCACCTAACCCGCGCCCTAACCCTAACTCACTTAAACCGCCCCTAACCCTAAAATCTGTAACTATCACACACATGCCTAACCCACACTTTAACCCTAACTCACTTAACCCGTCCCTAACCCAACGTACGAACAATCACACACTTACCTGAACCCAACCCGTAACTTTCCACCACAAAGCTCAGAATAGCGAAGCCACAGAAATGGCCAACCGAATTCTTTCCCGAGGAAAGAATTTGGTATTCTGCAGCTTAGCTATTCTTAGCGTTTGCTGATTAGTGTTCGATATCAGAACATTCCAGCTATACTCTGTCGCATATCGTCTACTCAGAGGTGATCTCTGCTTAACATACAAGGCCATGTCAAACCCAGAGTTGTTGGACATGCTCCACTTAAAGAAATCCCAATCCCTCAGAGCTACACACACCAGGGATCTAAACCTTGTCATCACAATAAACAAAACATGCTGGAGAGATAGGTTCCTGACCCAGAGACTCCCCAGACTCTAAAATAGACTGCCCATACATGTCAAGCAGAGTACCTCTTTGGACCTCTTCAAATGAAACCTTGACAATTGGATGGGAGAAAGGAAATTCACCCCGGGGATCACGTCAGTTGCCCTGCTAGTCAGGGGTCCAGGGAAGTAAATATTGTGGGAAGAAATAGCCAGGGAATTGTTACGGCTAGGCCTGTATAGGCCCTCGGGCCAATAGCCTAGTACCAACCTGTGAACCTATGAACCTGTTATCACTCCCACTCCATGACCCCAAATGAACAAGTAAAATTCCTGGCTTTACAAGACTATATCCCTATAGGTTACCGATCATTAATCCTTGGTGACTTCAGTTATTGCACTATAGATTGAAGCACCTGCATTCCAACATGGGGTGCACACAAACATCTTTGGATTGGGTAAACAAAAACTTCCTGGATGAAATTGTCCTCAAACCTACAAAGGTTGGAAACATTTTTAATTTGGTTCAAACATACTTAGCACATACCTGTTCTATTGTCATGGTCTACAACTCACTGATTAAGATAATCTACTAGTTTGTAACTTGTACTCTCTCTCAGAACCTTAATTCCCCCATAACCAACACCACCCTCTAGAGTGACTTTCAAGGCCAACATCATACAGTTATACAACAAAATCTATAAATATTGACACTATTTTTTTTTCAATAAACACAGAATATGCAGACTGCTACATAAAGGATTTTCATACCCATTTTGATAATTGCATTCCCACTAGCACCATATACATTTGGGAGATAAACCATCATGGTCATCAGTCATTGTAAAGTAACTAAATAACAAAAGGACAAAACTTAAATTATTAAGTAAAGATAAAACTCTCCAGCATGAAAATTGCATTAAAAAAAACTTATTAAGAAACTGATGGCCACTATCAGGACCAGACCAGCAAAACACCCCGTGAACTAAGGCAAGCATCATAGGCAATGGGATAACTACAAGTATTTCTTCAAGTGTGTTAAATAAACAAGGAAATGATTCATAATATTATTCTGATCTTTTTCTCACTGGAGCTTCCCACTCAAACTCAAATGGCTTTGCAAACATACTTTGCAACAAGTTTGCTGCCAGCTTCTCCCTGAAACTTCAATCCCAACTACAGTCATCCCTAAGTTACTCTCATCCCCTATCACTACTAAGGGAGATGTCCTGAAGGTACTTTCACAGACTAAAACTATTTATTTCATAGGTGTTAATAATATAGGTTCATAGAGTCATAGGCACTTACTAGGCGATTGCTCCATGAGGAGCTTTAAAAGCCTAGATCTGCTTTCTCATGAAGTTTTTATCCCTTGTAATTTAAGTGCAAATAACCAATAGCCATGCATAACTTTTAAATGTTACCCCTATCCATAAGGGACAAGAATGCTAAACCCAGGGTGGACTTTGAGCTCCCCATCCATTCATCCAGACTGCATTTGAATAAAGTAAAGGAAAAGCTTAGCTTTATGTGGAAAGGAAAACTGATGCAATAGCTAAACCTTCAACATGTTGCATTTATGTTTAATTTATAGTTTTAAACATGCACTCACAGAACTCCTTCTTCAACTGATTATTCTAAACCTAGCTACAGGCAATGTCTTCATATTGGGTCTATATTACATATCTGAACGCTTAAATGTTCGAATCGCTAAAGATTGACCTTTAGCGATCGAACATTTGAATGTTTGAATATGAATAAAAATTAAAAAAAAAAAAAGGAAAAAAAAACTAAAGGGTGTAAGCAGGGGGCAAGCCCCCTGCACCCCCACACCCCCCGCTACTTAAATAGACCAACTCCAAGATCATGCTACAGTGTAGGGAATGGGAAATTTCTTGTTTCTGCACTGTGGCACACAGAAGTACGATCTCGGAGTTGGTATATTTAACCCCCTGCTTAAACCCTTTCCGTTTTCTTTTTTTTTTCTTTTATTTTATTGCATATTCAAACATTTGAGTGTTCAATCGCTAAAGGTTGATCTTTAGCTATTCAAACATTTAAGCATTCGGATATGTAATATAGACCCTTCATATCCAAGTACTCTGATGTAGTGATGCCCCACCACAAAGGGAGACTCAATATAAACCCTGGAAACTCAGCCCTATCAGCCATTTTTTAATAAGCTGATAACCTTAAACTCTGATCTTTGTGTGGTAAGGTAGAAATCTAACTGGCTCAAAGACAGAACACATATTTTTGTATAGGTTATGTTCCTTTAAATAGAAAGAAGATGATCAATGGTGGCCCCCTTGGTCCTGTTTTGTTCAGCATTAATTTCAAGACCTCAGATGTATTAAAAATTATCTGTGGCTGAACATATTTGTTGATGACTGCAAACTGGATCCATCTGTCAATTCTTCCAAAGCCTTTCAAAATAAATAAAAAATAAGCTAGCATCTCGTATTTACAAAAAAAAAACGGAACTAGTCACCAAGAAATATAGTATCATCCCTTTTGGAAATCATCTAATCCACACAGTGTACAGCATTGATAACACCCTATTTTCAGGTGAGGCAGTAATTAATGACCTGGGCACCTGGCCAGATAACACCCTCTCCTTTAATCAACCCATGGTTACAGTAGTCAGGAAATGTTTCTATATTTCACAACTAATTGCCAAAGCCATCCCTTCCAAATCCAGGGAAGTCATTGTTCCATTATAGGATGCCCTGGTTAGACCCAGTATTGAATATAACACACCTTATGACATATATGTCAATAGACACATTACAAAAAAAAAAAAAAAAAAAAAAAAAAAACTTAAAAGGCCACAGAAGCTCTTAGCCAAAAAGATCTCATCTCAAAATCTTATTTACTAATAGAGACTGGAAGTCTTTTTCCAATACTTCATGTCTTGACTCCTGAGGGGTGATTTTTGTTCTTCATTTATGGTCCCATTAAGTATCCTACTACCCTTTTACCTCCTTTTTCTCTGTATGGCAACTAGTGCAGTTAATACTAGAACCAAACATTTAAATCTATATTTGGAGATAAATAAAAGCAAAATGGAGGGATGGGATCATCCATTACCAAGCATCTAGTCTGCCCTGGAATAAACTTCTTCTGCAAGTCAAGCGATATGATTCCTTGTCCTTCTTCAGGCATAACTTGGACAATTGTATGGGTACATTTGCATTAAGATTGGGATTCGCAGGCCACACTTTACTTGAAAAAGGTAGTAGAGTCTGAGGGGGGTTATTGGCAAGTTGCACATGACCTCTGGCATATTTTCCTCATATTGTCTTGTGTGTGTGTGTGTGTGTGTGTGTGTGTGTGTGTGTGTGTGTGTGTGTGTGTGTGTGTGTGTGTGTGTGTGTGTGTGTGCGTGTGTGTGTGCGTGTGTGTGTGCGTGCGTGTGTGTGTGTGTGTGTGTGTGTGTGTGTGTGTGTGCGTGTGTATTCATATGATTCATAAACACATACCATATCCTTAATTCATAATAAATATCCATGTATCTGAACTTTGGGAAATTGCCCCACAGTATGCGCATGTGTGCGTGTGTTTATGTGCAATCTTCAGTGCTAAAGGTCTCTTGTCAGCTACTTACAATGTGTTAGTACATACTTTGTCCTCAGAGGAGTGGTTTAAAGCAGTAACTTGTAGTTTATTGGCCATTTTGGGTCATTTCCTGTCTTTTCCAGCCCCCTGCTATAAAGCACACTTTGGCGGGCTTTTCTGGCTATAGAAAACTCAGCACAGCTCCTCGTGGTGTCCAGCAGAGTTCCTAGAGCAGCAGAGACCAGAAAAGACAAACTTTCCAGATTCTAAGTATTTTTTCTGCATTTTCGACTTTTTAAGCCTTTCGACTACTATTACTGCCTGTTTTATTCTGTTATTACCTGTTTTTACTGCTTTTAATAGCTTGAATTGTTTGTTGCACTTGATTGTTTAAGTTTTACTTAAAAGTTAAACAACAGGCTAATACACTCAAGTGTACTAGCTTTTGATAGCAATTAGTCGAAAAACACAGCATTTATTGTATTTTCTGCCTATCTGAAAAAAACTTGAAAAAACAAAAATACTCTTGTTTTCCATACTTTCCTAATAGTTTGTTCCAGTGATCAGATTTTGCTGATCCCTGGGCTTTGTCTTGGTTCCTGTGTTTTCTCCATTTTCCTTGTTTGGTCAAGGGGAAGTTTCTTTACTCACCAGTGAGGGTGGGGAGTACTGAGCTGCCTGTTTGTCCTCAGCGGAGTGGTTTAAAGCAGTAACTTGTAGTTTATTGGCCATTTTGGGTCATTTCCTGTCTTTTCCAGCCCCCTGCTATAAAGCACGCTTTGGCAGGCTTTAGCGCGATTTAACGCGGAGTTGCTACAGGAGCACACAAGAGCAGCGGCGGTTAATCAAGGTTAAACTATTCGGGCTGCCTAAATTCCACTCTTCAAATTTTCCCTTAAAACAGCCTTCCTTGAACTGTACTGCTGATCAAACCAGCATATTCTATATCTAGAAAGTTCAGCTCTACTTGATTCTTAAGTAGACTATTCTTTATCTGTAAAGACTAGCACTTGCTCCTAAAGTATTTTTTTTACTTTGATAAAGCACTTTTATTATACATAGTACCCCACTAGCCAAAATCCCTTTTCGATCACCCACATCCCCCGGAGTCTTTTTAAAGTCCTTGTCTATTCCTTCTAGCATGTCGAGGGATCAGTTGCTAGTGTCCTCTCCTGCTCAGCTGGTGAATCTGGAAATATTGAGGCAATGTTACAATTGCCTCATGTACACGGACAACCCTCTCCTTCTTCCACAAAACACAAATACATGCGAGAGATGCAACTATATAGCCAAACTGGAGGCTGAGCTCTCTCAACACAGGACTGGCAAGACCAGACAGGAGGAGAAGGTAACCTCACACACCACAAACCCAGTCTCACATAGTACTATCAATACTTCAAATCATACACATAAATACACAAAGACATACTCGGAGGCTCTGATCAAAAATCTACCAAAACAGCAAAGGCCACCAAAGCAGACACCCAAACATCTGCCACCTCAGGACACAACACATTCAACACATAGACCACATAGTTAGTGTGCCAAACAGTCACAGCCCTTAAGGCCAAATACAATGCCAGACACACTCGTCATTGGTGACTCCATAGTCAGACACACTGACGTCCCGCTCACCAGAATGAGTAAGGAGAAGGTCACAGTAAGCTGCCTGTCGGGCGCTAGAATCCACCACATAACGCAAGCACTCAGGTCTCTCAACAGCAGGTACAAGTACGACTCTGTCATTGTCCACGCTGGTGCGAATGACCTGAGACGTACCTCCTTGGACTACATGATAAGAGACATAGAGGAGCTCTCTGATTATGTAGCCCAGGCAGGTATGACCCTGACCTTGAGCAGTATCCTACCTTCACCTAGAATGATGCCACAATACAGTGATAAGATGATCAGCTTTAATAATTGGCTTAAATTTTGGTGTCATTCAAAGGGGATCCAATGTCTGTCTGCCTGGGATGACATGCTGGACAAGCCACGCTGCTTCGCAAAGGACAGCTTGCACCTGTCACCCCTGGGCTTCCGGATATTGGCAAAGGCTCTTGCCACCCCCATAGTGCCTTTTTTAGGCAAAGCTCAAATTCTAAACCTACCACCCTAGAGCACAAAAAAGGAAAAAAACTAAGGGTAATGCTGCTCAATGCCAGAAGTCTCAATCTCAAGATGCATGCACTCGAGGCCCTTCTCAGTATGGAGAACATCGATGTTTGTGCTGTGACAGAAACCTGGTTCAAGGCTCCTGAGAGCACCCCAGCACTATCAGGTTTCACCTCATATCATGCGTTCCGGCCCCAAAATCCGGACAACACCAAGAAAGGAGTGGGGTGTCCATATTCATAAAGGACACACACACCTCAAGGTTGGTGGCAACGCACGATGCATCGGAAACCATCCAGGTGCAATTAACCATAGGCAAGACTGCTCTGCAATTTGTAGCATGTTACAGGCCACCCTCTCAAACTCAGGAACCTCACATGGCCTTCCTGAAAACACTGAAGGGGATAAATGTATCTCCAAATACCATCATACTAGGTGATTTCAACTACCCTAATATAGACTGGGAACACTATTCAAGCCCAAACACTCTAGCCCAAAGGTTACTGGAGTTCATAAACTCAAATGCCATGGAACAACTAGTCACCATCCCCACAAGAGGAGAAAACATACTTGATCTCATCATCACGAACATGGGATCACAATGTTCAACACCGGAAGTATACCCCTCACTGGTGAGATCAGATCACAAACTAATCTCGCTGGAGGTCCTCATCCCGCCCCCACCTGAAATAAAAAAGACCACAGTGAAAAACTTCTCAAAAGCCGACTTCACAATTCTAAAAACTACTGTGGTCTCCTTTAAGTCCCCTGAGCCAGTGGTAAACATTACTCAAACCGCTGAATCACTTACAAATGCCTTCTACCAGCACCTACAGGACTGCATGGATCAGGCAATCCCAAACAAAACTAAGACTCTTTGTACCAAAGGCAAGCGTCCAGTCTGGTGGACCCTAGCCATAAACAAGCTCTACAACAAAAGGAGGAAGCTACTACAACATAGAGCAAAATCCTTGAAAGGTAAGACACCTTTGATCATTATAAGTAAAAAACTAAGAGCTCTCATAAAATCATCCAAGGCAAATTTTGAGAGAAAAATCGCCAAGGACTCAAAAGACAATCATAAGGCCTTCTTTAGCTATGTTAGAAACCTAGGAGGAAACTCCCAGATATGCTCGGAATTAGTTCAAAATGATGTGAAGATTACTGAACCTACACACATTGCCAACATACTGGCTGACAGGTTCAGTGCAAACTTCTCCCCTCCCCAAAGGAGAGATATCTATACCAGAGGATTGTAGCCCCAAACATCTCCAACACCCAGGTGAGAACTGCTCTCTCCAAGGCAAAAAACACAGCATCCATGGGACCGGATGGTGTCCCCGGCTGTGTGCTCCACGAACTCAATGAGGAATTAAACCCGCAGTTAGGACAGCTGTTTAATCTGAGCCTCACCTCAGGATACGTACCCAAGGAGTGGCGCTGGCGACTGTGGTCCCACTTCACAAGGGGCGGTGCCTCCACCGACCCTGGAAATTACCGTCCCATTAGCTTGACAAGCCTTATCTGCAAAGCCATGGAGAGGATCATAATGGAACTCATAAATAAAGACATAGGGAACTTGCAGACTTTGGATCCGTCCCAGTTTGGCTTTGTCAAAGGCAGATCATGCCTCTTAAACTTGGTTGACTTTTTCGAAACAGTCACCAAAGCCATTGATGAGGGCAAGGCAGTCCATACAGCCTACCTTGACCTGGCAAAGGCCTTCGACACAATACCCCACTCAGGTATCATCGAAAAACTCATCGGCTTAAATGTAAACCCATACATCACAAGATGGGTTGCAAACTGGCTAAGTGACAGAACCCACAGGGTCAGAGTTGCTGGCGCCATGTCAGACTCAAAGCCTGTCACAAGTGGTGTCCCACAGGGCTCAGTCCTGGGACCACTCTTGTTCGGCATCTACTTTTCTGAAGTACAAGCAAACACAGGAGGGTTATGGCTGACAAAGTTTGCAGATGACTGCAAACTGGGCGCCATAGTCGAAAACACATCTGACACAGATATCCTTCAGAAGGGCCTCACAGAAACGGATAACTGGTGCCAGAGCCATGGCCTAAAGTTAAATGCCAAGAAATGCATAGTCATACCCTTCGGGAAAAACAAGGTTACCCCTAGCTACCATATAGGTGGCAACCCACTGAGCACAGAAGAAGTCATCAGGGATCTGGGGACCCAGGTAGATAGTAACCTTTCGTTTGACACTCATGTTGCCAAAGTAGTTAGGAAAACCTTCTACATTGCCCAGCAGATCATGAAAGGATTCACATCTAGATCTAGGGAGGTCATCGTCCCCCTGTACTCATCACTCATTAGACCAATGATTGAGTACAATGCCCCATTCGGAATGTATCTGACCCGACACCTGCAGCAGCTGGAAAGACCCCAAAAGTTCCTCACCAAAAGGATAAAGGGTCTCAAAAATATGTCTTATGCTGCCAGACTGAAAGAACTCCAGCTCTATTCAGTCGCATACCGCTTGCTCAGAGGTGACCTGTGCCTGACATATAAGGCCATGTCAAACCCAGATTTGATGAATATGCTTCACCTCAAAAAATCTAGATCCCTCAGAACCACAAGGGCCGGAGACTTAAACCTTGACATGGTTATTAATAGAACGTGCTGGAGGGACAGATTCATCACCCAGAGACTCCCTATGCTGTGGAACAAAATCCCGGTACATGTGAGGCAGAGCACCTCACTGGCCTTGTTCAAGAGGAATCTTGACCAATGGATGGGAGATCGCAGATATACCCCAGGGATTACTTCAGTGTCACTGCTTGACAGAGGCACAGCAAAATAATAGGCATAGTTTTCTTCAAACTAAAGGGGTGGCAAAAGCCACATAACTATGGGCTAGGCTTATAAATGCCCTTGGGCAGATAGCCTAGTATGAACCTATGAACCTATGAACCTATAATGCTACAGTCGCATAGTGTTTTACTGTGCAGTGTTTTACTCCCATTATTTTACTGTGTTGTGTATGAGTCAAATGATAGTAAGCATGTGTACAGATACTTTCCTATGGTGTGAGCGTCTGAAGTACTCACTATATGAACTGATATAGAGAGAAATGCTATTTTTCAAAATAAGGAAAAATTATAGAGTTTAACTTCAACAACTATAAAGAATCATAATTTAATGAGTATTCAATCTTCACTATATAAATAAGTCAAACTCAGAGCCTGCTATAGGTTATCAAAGAATTTGCCTCCATTCCGTGTTTGGTCATAAATCCTCAAATCTATCCAGTCATCTAAAGTCTGTCTCAAACTGTTAATAACTGATATTATAAATATTTGACACAGATGGCACTTGCAAATCCCAGGATTATGAACTGATTTTTGTAAATCCTGGTCTTTCGGAATACTTTCAGTTTTTCTACTTTCCCCATACTCTAATGTACAGTGACTTCATTGGTATTATATATAAATACTGAATTTGTAGAAAGTACTGCAGTAACTATTGTCAGATATTTTTTTCTGTTTTCAGGGTTATTCTGTTTAATAGTTTATTTCTTAATATCCTTAGCCTCATTTTAGTGGACTTCATTTTTGTGAGAAAGATGCATTATCATTAATTTTCAGATATTTTATCCTATTAACTAAATACTTAATGTTAAATTCAAATGCAATCCAATCTGAGATGTATGCATGTATCATGGCTGACGCTATAAGAATGCTATATCTATATTTATTTCTACTTAATATCTGATGCCAAATGCGTTACTTCAGTTCATTTATCAAAATAAAGTGGTTAAAGAAGATTTCAAAGTTCTTATCTCTAATACAAGGTACATATAAAAGTCATAACATTTCAAATGGATTTGATCAGTACCCAGGATCATTAAAGGGCTTAATAACAGGCCCAAGTGTTATATAATGAAAGTTATGTAACCATGGTATGCGCTATAAAAGAAAAGAAAAGAAAATACTTGTTTTTGAACCAAGCAATTATAAGCATATGATAATGATAACTAATAAATATAGCCCAGCAACTTGTAATAATTTGGTAACTTCACTTCCTTCAAGCCCTTCTCACCCTGGAGGTCACTGATGGCTGTGTATTGACTGAGACATGGTTTAAAATGCTGGAGACCACTCTGCCTGTGTAGACTTACAATGCCTTCCACAGGTTTATAGCAACTATTGCACAGGAGCGTGAAAAAGGTAGAGGTGCCTCAATCTACATTCAGAAGAGACTCACATCAAGGTTGGTAAAGCAGTGTGATGCACTGGAGCTTCATGTTTAAATAACCATCAGAAAGGTCCCAAACCATATACTAGCTAGCTATAGAACTCCCTCTATTACACAAGAAAGCCACAGCACCGATCTACATGATGTAGAATCACTCAGCATTTAACCCAGGACCAGTACCAGTTCCCTAGGAAATCCAAACGATCCATCTATAGACTGGGAAACCTACACCACCACTAGTGTACAAGTACAGAGCTTCCTGGACTTTGTTAATACAAATGCCCTGTAAGAATTACAGTACCCACTGGGGTAACATTTGGATTGAATGATGTTACCTACACTGAAATTGAGGACATAGAGAACATACTTGCCGATAAATTTAGCTCTAACTTTATTCCTCTCTTCCCTCCATCTGTCCTTCAAGATATACCTAAAACTGGCTCACCTCCAGCACACAAGACCAAGTCCTAAAAGTGCTATCAGACACTAAAATACTACATTAATGAGTCCTGATAGTATCTCTGGATGCATCTTAAATAGCATGCAGCCTGATTTATCCATGTCCCTAACAACACAGTTCAATCTCAGACTCCATACAGGTTTTTACCAAGGGAAAGGAGAGCTGCTACAGTCTTCTCCTGCATAAGGGAGTACCTTCCACAGACCCAGGCAATTACAGACCCATAAGTCTGACCAATGCCATGGAAAGACTTATCAAGGAAACTAATCAATCAGAACATAGGGAACCTCCAAACACTTGGCCCATCTCAGTTTATATTCTTCAAGGACACACAATGCTTACTCAACCTGGTGATTTTTTTGAAAAGGTCACCAAAATAGCAATGGATAAAGGCAAAATAATACACACCACATATTTCAACATGACCAAAGCTTTTGACATAATTCTCCAGTCAGACATAGTAGAAAAGCAAAACAAACCAGTATCTGTCCAGACACATGCAACAACTTGGACACCCACAGAGATATCTTGCTAAAAGGAACCTAAACAACATGTCCTACATGAACTGACACAAAGCCCTGTCACTACACTTGATATCCTGCAGACTGCTTAGTAGTGACACGTGTGTGGCATGCAAGGCATTCTCTGACCCATCCCTGATGAATTTACTGCACATCAGGAAATGAAATGATATCAGAAATACTCATCCTACGGATCTAAACCTCTTTTTCAACATCAACAGACCAGTTTGGAGGGCAAGTATATTTCACAAAGGATAACTCTGCAGCGGAACATACAACCTCCCCATGTAAATAAAATAAAGTTCATTACTATTCATATTCAAGCACAACTTAAATCTATGGATGGGAAACAGAAAAGTTACCCCAGGACTGACCCTCTACTACTATTGGACAGAGGCAGCTCCTAAATGTTTTATCCCATGCATAGGTCCCCTTAAATTATCTATGGTATGATCCCAGTTATTCTTATTAAGGGTAATATATAATTATCAACCACGGGATGGGTAAGGTCAGTCTATAACCAAATGGGATAGGTTATTTTCAGCACAAAAAGGGAAATTGGCTAGGCTTAAAATGGCCCACAAGGGCAGCTCCCCTAATACTTACCTATGAGCCTATAAGTACTGCACAGAGAATCTGTGCCATGACTCAAAGATATATTACCTGGTCATCGATGACTGGGTAACTGTATTAGCAACACTGAATCAACTAATCTAGAAACATGAGATTAATGCTGATTCAACAGTTTCTGACTGCAATACAATAATTCATTGTGGCTAACTTACTATGTTTCATCTGTTTTAAATGAGGTACCACTGTTCATTTATCAAAGAAAAGGGAACCAAACTTTTGCAATTTTGGATACTGTACAGGGTTCTGTCAAAATGCTTGTGCCTCATATTTATCTGTTTCTAATGAGGAAAGGGGTTACTTCATACTATTTGCCCAGTAAAATGAAATGATCCTTTTTTCAGGTAGTCATGTATGACACTGCAGAGAATGTATTGTATTATGCTGCATTCATCTTCTATTGCTTTCTTGAATACACGTGCAAGTGATTCTGATTGTCTTCTTCTGTAACAGACGTTGTATAAATGTCTGCGTCTTCTTTTACTGAGCTGTCAGTGTTAAATCCAAAGGAAATAGAGCAGGAAAGCTGTCACAACTGTCAGCTTTCTCACTGTGATTATTCACTGTCAGACAGAATGTGTCAAAAAGCAGGGTCTTTATTTTAAGTAGCACCAAATGCTTTCATTAAAACAAATATAAGTCTAATTTGTCAACATTTTAGGCAGTGCGCCAGCTCATTCCATTTAAAGCTGCAGTTTCAAGCATGCTCCTCTCATTCAAGCGAGTAGAAGAAGTGATAAACTGATAAAAAAGTGTATTTGTATTTTTACTGAATACCAGGCACATATAGATGTCTACAACAATGACTTTATATGTTCACCAGAGAACATCTTTCAATCTACACGTGTCAACAGATGAAAATAGATGGTCTACTTGTATAAGCTAAAAAATGAATTATGCATGCATTTATGATACTGGACATCTGACAATGTGGTTAGTTTACTAGTAGCAAGAAAGGTAACATACTGATGCTTTTCTCATTGGGCCCTCACTGTTTCTTCTAAAACACTTTCATCTACAAGTGCAGAGCATTAAGACTATCAGATCTTAATGAACTGCTTCTTGTACACCAGGGACTGATTCCTTCAGCCTCCATTTGCATGATTTGTGATTCTCAGAATATTGATTAATCAGAGAGTCCCTGTGATGGCTATGAAAAAGGTCAATGTGGATCAGTGCTTTAACCTGGACAACAAATTATTCAATACATATTTAAACAAAGTTGTTATGATACATCACCTTAGACAGCTGACCAGCTTTGCATAAGTGCCACTCCAAGAAAATATGAAATGGTAGGATGAGGACATCCACAGATACCATAAATAATACAACAAAAAGCATATAAGAATCATAAAAACATTAGCATTCGTACTGTACCTGTATCTCCAAAACTAATGTATTTTCTGAGGAAAATGTTATTTTTTTGAAAGATATGTTGAAACCAGAGTGTCTGATCAGAAATTCCTCTCAAAAAATGAAAGATGAATGGGTATTGCACTTAAGCACAAACAGCTGAACTTGCTAGAAATTTTATTATCACAGGTTTCTTGATGCATATAAATGACACTATATCAATGTTAGGATGCAGTGATAATAAGAGACAAAAAATGTCATTAAAAGACACTAACTTTCATGAATCAGTCCACTGAGCTATTATAAATCTCAAGTCCCTCTCAAAACACTACTGCCGTAAGGTGATTTGCCATTACACTCCTAGAGATTGTTTACTCTTCTAATCATTCTGTCTGTCTTACACACACACAGACACAGACACACACACACACACACACACACACACACACACACACACACACACACACACACACACACACAGTTTTATAGACTAAATTATTCTAACATTTATTTAATTCTGAATACACAAATAAAGAGCATTCCCTAAACTTCTACATACCTAGAAATGGCAACTTAGTGCCTACATAAAGAATTTCCAGTTTTGACATTATAGAAAGCTAAGGATTCCATATAATATTTACAGCTACTATTGTGATATAAACCTGTTAAGGAATTAGTATATTTTGAGAATGGTGCAAGGAAGTCCACTTTACCATATGAATGAAATGCAGATTTTCTGCAAAGAATAAAGAATAATATTCCCAGGAATGTTTAAACACGAGAGCATTATTAGAGTTTTAAGAACTAACATGTTTTTACCACAGCAAATTTTCAATTAGATTTTTAAAGTATTATTACAGGGGCATTATGCCTCTTGCACCACCATGAGGGTTTGCTCTCCTAATTTAAAGTATAATATTTCTGACATCAGAGTATCTCAGAAAAGGATCCAAATCAGAGACTTCATTTTTACAATTTTCAGGACTCCAGACATTTGTGATAGGCACCAATGTATGGTTGCTGTCTTGACACTAAGGAATAAAATTTCATTGACTTAAAATGCAAATAAATAAATAAATAAAAGTTGGATTTTGTGCATCTGCAACTTAGATTTCAATCAGTGAGATAGCACTCTGCACTCTCCCCTCCTCTCCCTGTCAAAATGGGTGTACCTCAAGGGTCTATCCTAGGACCTTTACTTTTTAATATCTTTACTAATCAGCTCTATACCTCTTGTCCTCAGTCATCTTTAGTGCAATACACAGTCATCACCACAGCCAACTCTCCCACTAAGCTCTTCTCAGCTACTCGGGCATCTTTTAACTTAGTTGAAACATGGCTCTCCAACAACCAGCTCATCCTTCACCCTAAAAAACAAAACTGTTACTCTTCCTACCTAAAAAGTTCATAAATATTAAACCCTCCTTCTCCATACATTCCCTTAATAACACTCCCATTCAGGTAGAATCCAGTACTAACCTCTTAAGTGTAACCATCGAAGATCAGCTTAAATTTGACTTGCATGTTAACAACTGTATCAAAAAAACACATTCAGAACTAGGGCTCCTTTATTGTAACAAGAAATTCCTTACCTCTGAAGCCAAGATTACTCTCTCTTTTACATACCTTCTACCCAGTCTAATGTACAATTCTCAAATTCTAACAAATCTTAACTCAGCATTCCTGACCAAACTCAAATATACCTCCAACAAGGTAACTAGATTTACTGCCCAACAAACCTACAAATCCCATCACTGTCTCTCTCTCTCTGAAACACCTAAACTGGCTTCTATTACCCCACCATCTTCTTCTCTCTCAGCTCCAGATCATCCATTCTATCCTATACCAGTCTTCCTACTGCCTAGCACTATCCCCTCTCATCTCCCATTATTCTCCCTCCAGACCTCTCCAAAGCTCTAACCAAGACCTACTACAAATCTACAAACCCAAGTCTAAATTTGAACACAACATGTACAGCTATCACCCCACTATGGCCTGGAATAGGCTCCCTCTAGAAATCAGGACCCTTACACATCCTAACCAATTTACGACAGCCACCAAAGAGCACTTTAAAAGTCACTGGTCCTGCCACTGCACTCTCCCTCCTTACCATCCTCTACTTCTCGTACCTTAATCTACTTTCTGCCCTTAACTCACTCTTCTCACTAGCTCTCTCTAATCTTCCTTGACTACTCTTTCTACTGTCTTCTAAAATCTATTAAGCAAATTGCCACAGACAAGCATTCTATTGTAATTGTCTTGCCTTCATGTAACTACATCATGATAAAACTGGGCTTTTTTAACCACTTACCCCAAAAACTATACTCATCTTAATGACATATTTCCTTTTATACATCTTGAAATAGTTATACTATACTCCTGATTATTGACACTGTATAACATTGTATTGCTACTTAATGCCTTGTAATAATCCTGTAACATTGCTGTTTAATGCTAATTTGTAATGAAAATTGTATAATATGTTGGAGCGTTTCTCCCCGGGCCTCCACTGAAAAAGGGCTCTTCAGCTCAGTTGGACAATCCCGGTCAACAAATATAAAATAAATGTAAAATAAAATAATAAAATAAATAAATAATTGGCTGTTGAGTAACATGCCAAAATGAGAGCATAGAGACATAAATTTAAAATGTTTTTGTAGGTATGATGTAAAAGGCTTGATGTCATAGAAAGGGATATGATAGGGAAAAAAAAATATATATATATATATATATATATATATATATATATTTACATATATATATATATAGAGAGAGAGAGAAAGAGAGAGAGATACTGAGCTCTCACTCTCTGCCTCTCTCTCTCTCTCTCTCTCTCTCTATATATATATATATATATATATATATATATATATATATATATATACATACAGTGGATATAAAAAGTTTACACACCCCTGTTAAAATGTCAAATTTTTGAGATATAAAAAAATGAGACCACAATAAATCATTTCAAAACTTTTCCCACCTTTAATGTGACCTATAACATGTACAATTCAATTGAAAAATAAACAACTCTGTTAGGGAAAAAAATATATAAAAAATAAAAAAAATGTACAATAAGCTGGTTGCATGTGTGCACACCCTTAAACTAATACTTTGTTAAAGCACCTTTGATTTAATTACAACATTCAGTTTTCTTGGTTACACACCTGCCATCAATTAAAGAGACTCTGATTAACCCCAAATAAAGTTCAGCTGTCCTAGTAGGATTTTCCTGACATTTACTCAGTTGCCTGCTACAGCAGAAGCCATGGTACACAGAGATCTTACAAAGCATCAAAGGGATCTCATTGTTGAAAGGTATCAGTCAGCTGAAGGGTAAAAAAAATTTCCACAGCATTGGATATACCATGAAACACAGTGAAGACAGTCATCAAAAAGTGGCGAAAATATGGGACAACCGTCACGTTGCAAAGAACTGGATGTCCATCCAAAATTAATGAAAAGACAAGATGAAAACTGGACAGGGAGGCTGTCAAGAGACCTACAACAACACTGAAGGAGTTGTAGGAATTTCTGGCAAGTACTGGTTGTGTACTACATGTGACAACAGTCTCCCGTATTCGCCATATATCTGGGCTATGGGGTAGGGTTGCAAGATGGAAGCCTTTCCTTACAAAGAAAAACATCCAGGCCCAGCTAAAATTTGCAAAACAATACATCATCTTCCAAAAGCATGTGGGAAAATGTGTTATGATCTGATGAGACCAAGGTTGAACTTTTTGGCCACAATTCCAAAAGATATGTTTGGTGCAAAAACAACACTTTGCATCACCAAAAGAACACTATCCCCACAGTGAAGCATGGTGGAGGCAGTATCATGCTTTGGGGTTGCTTTTCTTCAGCTGGAACTGGGGCTTTAGTCAAGATGGATGGAATTATGAACAGTTCCAAATGCCAGTCAACTCTAGCCCAAAACCTTCAGGCGTCTGCTAGAAACATAAAGATGAAGATGAATTTCACCTTTCAACATGACAATGACCCCAAGCATACTTCAAATGAACAAAAGAATGGCTTCACCAGAAGAAAGTTAAAGTTTTGGAATGGTCCAGCCAGATCCCAGACCAAAATAAAATATAAAATCTGTGGGGTGACCTGAAGAGGGCTGTGCACAAGAGGTATCCTCGCAATCTGACAGATTTGGAGTGCTTTTGCAAGGAAAAGTGGGCAAATATTGCCAACTCAAGATGTGCCATGCTGATAGACTCCTACCCAAGAAGACTGAATGATGTAATTAAATCAAAAGATGTTTCAACAAAGTATTAGTTTAAGGGTGTGCACACTTATGCAACCAGCTTATTGTATGTTTTTTATTTTTTATATTTTTCCACTAATAGGTTTGGTTTTCACTTGAATTATACAGGTTTCATAATATTGAAAAAATAGATTATACCAACACTTACAATATTCCAACACAATGACATAACAAAACATATTACTCTTCTCCAACTATAAACAGGGGACAAGCCCCCACACCCCCTACTACTTAAATATATAAAATTTGAGATTGCACTCCACAGAAGAACATGGCAAACATACCTTTACGTGCTTCATGACTGCCTGTTGAAACCTTAGTCATGTTCCCTTTTAATTTGCTATACAACAACATAACTCATCTTAGTGTAGTAAAGTGCGATCTCGGAGTTGATATATTTAAGTAGCAGGGGGGTGGGGGGTGCAGGGGATAAGAGTTGGAGAAAACTAATATGCTTTGTCTTTTATTTGTTTCTCTATGTACTCCTGATGGAATATATTAAGTGTTAATATCCTGTAGTTTTTTCAATATTATGAAATTCAGTATATTGAGTTTTTAGTATATATATATATATATATATATATATATATATATATATATATATATATATGTGTGTGTGTGTGTGTGTGTGTGTGTATATACATACATATATATATATATATATATATATATATATATATATATATATATATATATATATATATATATATATATATACACACACAGGTAGATATGCATGAATATATATATATATATATATATATATATATATATATATGTGTGTGTGTGTGTGTGTGTGTGTGTGTGTGTGTGCATGTGTATATATATATATATATATATATATATATATATATATATATATATATATATATATATATATATATATATAAATATATATAATGTCAATGAGTATATGAATATGCCGCATGTACATTTCATTTCAGCTCTTTCCATTAAGAAAAACATAAAAGCTGCACACTGCTGACATTACATTTTTGCAGACTTGATCAACAATATGAATAAGAAATTCAAAAAGCGGAAGTTTGTAATAGCTAGATCCATTGCAGCAATCCTTACACAGACTTGCAATTATTCCACAATTAGTAAATATATATATATATATATATATATATATATATATATATATATATATATATATATATATATATATATATATATATGCACATCAATATCTATACCTAGTTTTCTAGCATAATTATTATTATTATTTGATTTTATTTTATTTTACATTTGGTAACCGGGAAAGTCCAAATGGACACAAATCCTTTTTCAGTGGAGGCCTGGGGAGAAAAGCTCCAGTTACAGCACGTTACTAATTCATTATATGACTAGGATTACATATATTTACATAAGAATATAAAGCATAACAAAATTAAGCTAAGATTATTCAGTGAGCTGTTCATGAGTAGAAATATACAGAACGATGCAATATTATAGAGTATACGTAATTATCATCTTTTGGAAGTGGGAGAGGAGATGCTGCACGAAAATGAAGCTAGAGAAGTGAAACTAACAAGAATAAGAGAAGTCTAACAAATGAAAATGAGCGAGGAGCTTTAAACAGAAGTGAGTCAGAATAAGATGGAGTAGGATTAGCCTAGGGTGTCACAGTGGCAGACCCAGTTAGTTTGTAGGTGTGTTTTTAGAGATTTCTTGAACTGAGATAAGGGTGTTGTGGCTGTTATGTTAGTGGGCAGAGTGTTCCATTTGTTAGCAATATAGTTAGAATAGAGGGAGGTCCCTACAGAGTTATTGGACTTAGTGACCTGAAGAAGTGGTTTGTTGCTGTAGCGTAGAACCCTAGTATGGTATGAGAGTGTATTAGGTTTTGTAATGTAGGTGTTTTTCGGGGTAGTAGAGTTTCTTATAGGTTAGTATGAGTTTGTTATAGAGAAGGAGATGGGGGAGTTCAAGCCAGTTGTCTAAGGGCTGCACAGTGGTGAGTTTTGTAGGGGCTGTTGTTGGCAAACCTTGCAATTTTGTTAAAGCAGGTGTCAAATTTGGATAATTCTGATTTTCTGAGATTGGTGAAGGAGAGAGAGGCATACAGAAGTGGGGAGATGAGATGGGTTTCTGCTATTTTAGCTCTGGTACTATTTGTGAGGAGTGTTTTGTTTCTATATAGTCCTCTCAGTTTTTGTGTACTTTCTTTATGGTGAGTGAGATGTAAGTATCAAATTTCATGTTGCGGTTAAATTTTACACCTAGGAGTTTGGCGTGTGTGACTGAAGAGATGGTTGTTTTATTGTTAGAAAGGATACTAAATCAGGGTGGAGGGGGAGAAGAGTGATTAGTAGGGTGGAAGATGAGAAGATTGGTTTTATTGGGAGCTGGTAAGCCATTTTTCCATGGAGAGGAAGGAGGCTTGTGTTTGGGCTTGCAGTTCTTGGAGGGAAGGAGAAGAACAGATTAGTGTAGAGTAATCCACATATTGGATGATTGAGGCTTTTAGAGTAGAAGTATATATATATATATATATATATATATATATATATATATATATATATATATATATACATATACATATATATATATATATGTGTGTGTGTGTGTGTGTACAATATGTGTATAAATGTGTGCTTATGTATATATCATTAGATACTTATGATGCATATGTGTTTATGTATGAATATGGTTTCTGTACAGGTGATATGACATGTGTGTATTATAGATACAGATACACACACACACACACACACACACACACACACACACACACACACACACACATACATGCAGGTGATATGGCATGGCAGAGTAACTACATTAGCCATCTGGAGACCATACTTGTGTGACTTGTAAGGCTGGACTGCTGTGGAAAGTACCGTAATGGTGATCGCTGAGCTCTGCTTTGGTCCCACTTGAGGGAGTGCAAACAGGAGCTGGGAATGCCCCCTGTCCCAACTGTGCTCCCCTTTCTTGTGTATCACCTCCCTTCACAATTTCTAGTTCACTCCTCCTCATTGCAACAGCCCGTCCCACTGTCAGCAGGTGCATGCTAATCTATTGTCATGCTCCCCCTTTGTATCATGCCCTACATTGTTGGTCTTTCTATTTTATGTTTGCTCATTTGCTCAGCTTCCATGTGTATATCTTCTTTTCATTCTCTGATTTCTTGATATATATTCCCGTCAATCTATCCTTCTTGAAATAAAAAAATGGGCACCTGTCCCCAAAAGGAATGTATATACTCCTTCCTCTGCCCACAGCCACATTTCTTTTTATATGTTTTTCTGTATTTTCTTCTGCTTTCTCTTTTCCTTTCCTGGTTTTCTTATATTACAATTTCCTCTCCATTTCAATGCATACATATAATAGGGACCTTGCTGTAACTGCATGTTGCTGCACACAGCAGTTCTCATAGCACTTTGAGGTTGTACATGTTGCACACTTTTTCTTTAGAAGGCATCATACATGCCATTGATGCTCAAGATTTCTGTAAAAGCACCTTTGATACATTTCTCTATTCACCATCTCTGTCATTTACATGAATGGATTTCATAATTACTTAATGCACAAGGATCTAAATGCCTCCTTTTTAATTGATAATTACATTCAATCTGTGGAGCACAACTTGGTATGACTATTGTAGAACTTTCATGGCCAATTTAGACGTGCTTCTGATTCCCATGGAAACTATTTTCTTCTATATAGCCATACAGTACTTTAGAGATGATGCACAATTCTGCTTTGAAAGATAGACAATACAGTCTCCTACACAGTACAATGTGTTAATTATGTAAAGGTTATTATACAGATTGTAGATGTTCAAAAATGATATAATCATTGGTCCATTTTGGTTTGATATAACCAAAGGAAGAATGGATATGCTGTTAGATAACAAAGCAAGTTTTAAAAATGCAGAAGATATTAATATGCCTCAGATATGCTATAAGAGTTACTGTTACTGCTTCCAATCAGCCAAAGAGGCCAGTAAACAAGAGTGTGAAAGTTTACAGCAGCCATAAGCCACAGGCCCAGAATCAAATAATAAATCTTAGCAAACAAGTAGAATCAAATAACAGTCTTTACAAACAGATCTGTACTACTCCTGTATGTCATGAATCTTTTTTTATTATTATTTAATTATGAAACAATGTAGATATCTTGTAGAAATAAAATAACATTGTTTATGAGGCACCAAACCCAACAAATCAAGTGCCTTTTAGTTAAATGCTTTCACTTAATCAACATTTTTAGCACATATAAATTCTTTCTTTAACAGAAGAGATAAGCTCATTATTTTCTTTAAAGCCAAAGCATCTTGTTATACGCAAAATATCTGAAATTCCTAAGATTCACAGAAATTGATACAACCCACCACTGCTCTGAAACTCTCTTCTCCTGGTTTTAAAACAAAGCCTTTAGCAATGTTTGTTTATGTAAAGCTTAAGGAAATAGTATTTGAATTATGACATATACTTAAGGAGTCATGGGATTTTTTTTTAAATAAAATGAAACAAACTTTGATGATAGGTTATTATTTGTGACAATCGATGTCAGAGATTTATTTTTAGTCATAACACATTCGTTCCACAAAACCCTACTAGAGATCCATAGATCTAATCATTAAAGTATATTATTAATTGAACAATGTCGGAAGACGTTAAAAATAATTATGTGTTCTCGGAGGGTATTTCCATAAACTGAAGGAAGTAATGATGGGAATCACATTGGCCCCAACTTTTGCCAATGTGGTAATATGGGAGTGACAAAAATCAGATGCTTTAATAGTATTTATTAGCCAAATATTAATTTATATTTGCTGTTTTCTATATTTTTATGCTCTGGACTGGAACCATTGAGTGTTTTATTGAATTTATTTGATATATTACAAATTATGTGCAATTATACATGAGAATAATTTTGACACTGTTAATAATCTTGATGCTAACATTAGTAAACAAAACATTTTCCAACAACTACTTACACTTTAAATTTCCATATAGCAAAAAAAAAAAAAAAAAAAAAAAAAAACAGCCTTATAAGGGGCAACTTAATAGGTTCCCCTACTTAATGTCAGATAATGAGCTATTTGAAGAAGAGGCACAAAAATTAAAAGATATGTTGGTTGATAGAAATTATCCATTAACTCCCTTAAATGAGATTGAGGAGGAAGGTGTAAATAAAAAGAAAATGAACTTTCCACCGATCTTAAAAGGAGAGGATATGGGTACTAGTAAAGCAATAGCAAAGAGTGAATTAAGGTTATGATTCTACCTTGAAATTATGCAAGTACTGAAATAATTTTATGTTTTAAGTATCCTTTTGTTAACCAGGTTAGTCCCACTAGGCTAGTAGCTAGACCCAAGGTGGTATTATTACTGTTAAAAAGGGTTATGACTAAAAATTGGTCTGTATTAGAGGGAGAGGGAAAACTAACCAACACCCTGGTTACAATGCTTAATTTTATTTTTAAAAGGGATTGTAACATGAAGGACCTTTTACAAGGAAATGTTGATATAATCCTAAAGGAAGGCTATACTTCCACTGGTGAGAAAAAATGTGGTATGTGTGGGTAATGCAGATTTATACTGTACAGCATAAACACCACTATAAAACCCAGAGTAATAGCGTTTAAAGCTAGTTATAATTGTGGCACTACTGAGGTTGTTTGTTTGACAACCTGTTTAACCTGCCAATTATTTGATGTGGGTAAAACTGAAAGGAAATTTTGTAAAAGAATATATGGTCATATATGTTACAAATGCTCTCTGTAAACATTTCCTGTTATGCAATGATTTTATTTTAGAATAGGTGTCAAAATATGTTAGAGGATGGTGTTAGGAAGATAAACTTTTAACAAGAGAGGACCATTTGTAGTTGCATTTAAATGCAATGTACCTCCTGGTCTAAACAACCAGATTTCTATTAACAGTGTGCTGGCAATGAGGGCTTCTAAGTTAAAATAGTTAATGTGTGATTATATCTGTTAAATTGTTCTACTTATACATTTTAAATAGTATGTATGTATGTTTCACACTAGTGCAAGTATTAAATATCAATTAATTATGAATGTTTAAATTATATTTGTCCAGTTTAACATTAAAAAAGGCAGACAGATATTTATTTAGGTTTAGAATTTGATTAGTAATGGTGCATCTCATGAATGGGTTCAAATGCTGTAAGTTACAAAGTCAGGAGTTTTCTTGTTGTTCTGTTTTTATGATGTTATATGAACAAAAGTACTAAACAAACTAGTAAATGTTAATTCCTTGTGAAATCATTTTTCAATTGTTTTAGCATTTAGAATATCCATGATTATACTTTATATAGCTTTGCATTTTAGGATAGTCAGGCTTATGGGTCGGTAGTTCCATAGGACAACTATTGCAGTCTTCCATTTGTTTGGCACAAAAGCCTTATTGGAGATTGTGATTAAATATCTATTCTAGTACACCTGGTAGTTCATGTGTCATGCCATTAAAAAGGTTTCCTGGGATATGATCAGGACCAGATGATGTAATGCTCTTAGCCTTGGAGACTGCCTTAAGCAGCTGCTGTCTGCTGTTGATAGTAAATGAGTGATTACTAGGCTATTGACCCACAGGGGGCTTTATAAGCCTAGCCATGCTTCCCAAGGTGAGAATCAAGCACTGCACCTTTTGTTTGTAAGGTAAATATCGTTACACTTTTTGTGCACTAATCCACAACTCTGCTGGGAGTTATTGATGCGGGTATTTCCTGAGGGACATCTGATGAGGGAGGGAGTAAAACTGGAGCTAAATTTTTCAGCCTGGAGGTTTGCTACAGGTTTTCGCTGCATGTAGGTGGCACCATTTACAATTAATTCAGTACATGACTGTGTATTGCCGTTCACATTATGGATTTAGCTGAAGAATGTTTTGCGATTGCCCTTGGCCTTGAAGGATAATTTTACCTGAAATTTGGCTTTGGTAGACTAGATTATACATCGATCTGTTGGTTTAGGTTGATGAGGGATTTTTTTTTATCTTGGTGGGCAAGAAGGTAATTAAGAAAGTTAGTAGAGAAAATATAATGATGTCGGTTGGTTTATATTCTGGAAAAGTGATGGAGTGAGAGAGAGAGAGAGATGTAACCAAGCTGTGTACCATGTATGTCTCCTACTGCAGCTCAGTATCACTGTGCTACCTAATCACTACGGTCTCTACTCCTCCCATGGTCAGTTCCAGGAAAAAAAAATATGTGTTGAGATGTTTCTTCCACCCAACCATATCCTATTCATCTTCCAGTCTTCTTTACTGAAACAACAATATAACAAATCCTGCTATTTATTTTCTTGTTTCTGAAGGGGTTTTCAGTTTTATTCACAACAAGCTTCTTTTTGCCACCACCTCTTTCAGCAATTTCTCCACTTCTTAACATCATCTGTACATGTGTGTACATATATGTGTGTGTGTGTGTGTGTGTGTGTGTGTGTGTGTGTGTGTGTGTGTGTGTGTGTGTGTGTGTGTGTGTGTGTGTGTGTGTGTGTGTGTGTGTGTGTGTGTGTGTGTGTGTGTGTGTGTGTGTGTGTGTGTGTGTGTGTGTGTGTGTGCGTGTGTGTGCGTGTGTGTGTGTGTGCGTGTGTGTGCGTGTGTGTGTGTGTGTGTGCACCCATTTAATTTACCCTTCTTAGTTAACACTGTTTTTCATTTTACATTGATTACAGTCATATTTAACTCCGTGTACAAATCACATTTTTACAGCACTTTATATTGTTAACAAAACGCTTTACATGCTGCGCTAAACTGTGCTTTCAATATTCCTCCTGTCCTTTTTTTACTGCCATTACTTTCATAATTTACTTCTTATTTTGCCTTTTTATTTAGCTTAAATGTCATCTTATACACTTACATATCCTCAATTAATTATTTTGACCAAGTGCTTAGTACTTTTTCTAGGCCGCTGTGGTGCAGCAGTTAGTGTTGTCGCCTCACAGCAAGAGGCTCTCCTGTTTGATTCTCGGCTGGAGCGCCTTCTGTGTGGAGTCTGCATGTCCTCCCCGTGGTCGAGTGACACTAAAGACATGCAGGTAGGTGCGAGCGTGAATGGGTGTGCCTTCTTTCAAGGTTGGGTGTCGGACTGGCAGATCGGCACCGTAAAAAATCCACAGACAATCTTGAGTGGACCGGAGTTCCTCTTTGGCGACCCCTAACCGGAAAAAGCCAAAAAACCTTTGCTTTAAATAGTACTTTATATTATATATATATATATATATATATATATATATATATATATATATATATATATACACACATACACACACACACACACACACACACATATATATATATATATATATATATATATAGATATATATATACATATATATATATATATATATATATATATACACATACACACAATACCATGACCCGTGCCCTAACCCTAAGGTCCGTGAGTACTGCACGGAAGTTCAGTACAATGCCAGTTCATTGTACTGAACTTCACGTAAGTGCACTTTCGCTGCAGTGTGCATTCCTATTTCAAAGTAGTGAACCTTCGATCTATTGTATGTAATTCATATATATATATATATATATATATATATATATATATATATATATATATATATATATATATATATATATCTATATATATCTATATATATATATATATATATATATATATATAGCCAAAGCTGATGACAAAGTCATATGTAATTTCTTCTTATCTTAATAATTTGCACATCATTTGTTTATTTGTTATGCTATCGATAATACAGTCTTTGATAACTGGAATGTGTTATTTACTGAATTCACAGTCTTTGAGTTTGTTTTTCAGATAAACAGCACTAAGCATCAATGGTGCATTCTGGTAGTCCATTCCTTTGCATGGCTCATAACAATACCAGAGTTTCTCTCTAGTTGGACTTTCTTTTTGTTTTTCTCTCCTTGAAGATCATAAAAGAGTTAAATACATTCAAATCTTCTTCCTTAGTAAGATGTAGAAATGAGGGTCAATGTACTATTTTAAAATTCTTGACTACTGTACTGCTGTGATGAAAAATCATAAGTTATGGAGTCACTGCTTCCAGTTTTCTTCAGATAGGATTGCAGTGATGTAATTCTTGATAGTTGCAATTTGTCCATTATGAACTGAAAAGCACATTTCTTTATGCAGTTGCAAACAAAGAAGATCATAAAAGCTAATACATTTGTCACCTCTGAAAATACATTTCTTCACTGATGACTTGATATGATAGCTGCATGTGTAGCAGAACACTCAGCAGACAACAAAGGTACTGTAGATGTGCCTAAGTGAGGTGTTTATTCAAACTGTTTTGTAGAAAGAATGGATACAGTTTGCATATGCAACTTGTTGCTGATATCTAGTAAGTTATTGAAAGCTATATGCTACACATGCCCTTTGTACTGCACCATCTACTGCCCAGACTGCTTAACATGTTGTTTCATATACCTGCCTACCATTGTTGTAGGCCTCTTGCTGTACACTTGAGTACTGGCTGTTTCTGCTAGCATGCAGCACACTCCCTTAGTAGATCTGCATGATCATATCTAACTTATGTAAGCTTTTGGCTGTATTCTCTTGCTTCATTCTCCTTCAAAGCTCCTTTGCTGAACATTACACTGTTTTTCTTTCTCTGATTCTCTCCTATTTCCTTGTACATCATTTCTTCCTTTTGTTTCTTTTTTTCTATAATATTCATCATACATTTAGTCTGAGACACATCCAATGCATCACATGTTTTCTTCCAGTATAGCAGATTTCCTGTCCTGGATGTCAGCCATTGTTCTGCTTGCTGTACTTAACTGGCACAGCCATGTCTTAACCAGCTGATCCTGTGCTAGGTTAACAGATTACAGCAGCCCATATGTAAATTCAGGCATCGTCACTTGTACCAGACATCACTATGCCTATATCTTAATGCAGCTTTTGTAGGTAATCTCACATGATTCAAGCCTATGTAGCACTAATGACAGTGTTTCTTTCTTTCTTTCTTTCTGTGATCAGTTCAAGAAGATCATCTTGGCTTCAAATGACATAAAGCTCCAAGCTTTCCTATACCTACTCTTTCAGTATTTTCCCTGATACCCAGTATGCTGCCTGTTTGATGACTCACCTAACTGGCCCAGGGTCTATATTAGAAGACTGAAGTTTTAAATATTCAAATACCATTTGGGTGACACCATATGTGCGAATATTTAAATCCTTACAAGTGTGAATGGAGATCGCCACAGGGAATTCTTCCCTTTACTTCAACGTAGTGCAATCTCGGAGTTGGTATATTTAAGTCTTGTGGGGTGTGGGGTGCAGGGGTACTTCCCCCTGCTCAGAGCAGTCATGTAGATTTTTCTTTTATTTTAAATTTTTTTTATTTTGCTTTTGAGGTTTTACAACTTCTCTCATATGGTATCACCCATATGGTATTCGAAGTTGTAAAACTTTGATTTTATAATATAAACCCACTGGCCCATAAGTTCACTTAAAGATGAGGGCTGGCCACTCCATTCAAGACATGAGCCCTATGAGACATTCATTCCTGCCTGAGGACCTTCATCAGCATATTAATCCCCCATGTTGAGACAGTGATTCAGTTTCAGCCTAGCTGAGGTATTAATTTCATTTCATAGAACATGGTAGAACATGGCCAATCACAGATGTTGGCACACTGAACTACCATTCCTTTTACAGTTTTCACCACAGGAGATGCTTGAGCATGACATGGTGTAGCCTTCTTGGCAATCATGCATACCACAAGCAGTCTGTGTTCAACAGGGTCATGCCTATAGGTGCAAAACCAGTGTTTCTGCTAGTTGTCACCCAAGCAGTGAGTCTGAGCTACTTCTCTCCCATAGAATGGGTGAGCTGAGAACAATCATTTATTTGCATCCAGTTGGCTTGTCCACTCCAGTGCCCATGCTGCTAACTGAATATCAGTCATCTGGATCACAGTCCGGGGTTCATCCCTCTGTGCCACGGGGCTGAGCTAAATGTTATGTCAGGTTTAACCATGCCTTATTGAAGCAGGGATACCTAAAACACATTTTGGAATATTCGCACAGAGTTCAAGTAATGTGTAATACAGTATGTCTTTAAGTATCTCATAAGATTACTACAGATGTGGGATGCCAAGTGACAGTGCTTGCTGGTTTACTTGCTGCTATATCAGGAGAGAGAATGGTTGTTCACACACTTTCTCCTGGATGCCTCTCTCACTTCAGCAAGCAGTAACCCGTCTATGAAATGAACTGAACACCTCAGGATAGAGTACGGTACATGGCATCAAGGAAGAACATATCAGCCATAGCTTTTTTCAGTATTTTTTGTAAAATCTGGCCAGTTTTCAGTTATGCCCTCTAGTCAGTATTGTCTACTTTATTGGTGACCTTCAGTGGATCTTGATTTAAAAACTGCAGTCGTGATACAATAAAGTTCCAGTAGACCACTGTGAGCAAATTTAACAGAGTTCATAGTCTTAAAGAAAAAGTGCATGTAACAATACAGTAACAATTTTATTGACATTTTAGGTCAGCATTCATTCCTGCAATCCAATATTTACCAAAAAAATATTATTGAATAGCAAAACAAGTAAATGTTGAAAAAAGCATGGTATGAAAAAAGGTATAGCTCATTTATTTATTTATTTTATGAAAAAAAAACAAGCAATAATTCAGATAAAACAGCCACCATTATTTTATAATTCAGTTGAGAATCCTGGACTTTTGATATTATCCACTATTTTCTATCACTCTTACCCATTGTTTGATGAGGTTCATCTTGCCAGTCACTCCAACAGTCCCTTTGGTATTACAAGGTAACTTGGCTGAAACTCAGTTTTAAATACAAAAACAAGTGTAAATTGCAACTTTCCTTCAAATGGGAAGAGAGAATGCAGTTAAGCTATTTAACATATTAGTCTTATTAAAGAAAACTAGAACAGTTGATTCTAGCAGTATTGTAAGCCTAGAAAAGTCTTGTCAGGTATTTGCCATTTATTTTTTACTTAAAGCCAGGGGGTTTATGAATCTTTAGAGAAATACATGCTGATTTCAGACTAAAATCCAAACACCATCATTTTGATGAGGTGCATAATTCATTATGATGAAATAGTCTATACAATGATAATGAAAAAGTAAGAAGCCAATATTTATTGAAATTTCAGCTAACAATAAAGAATCCTATGAATGTCCATAGAGCAGTAGAGTAAACTAGTATTCAGATGCAAAGAGTTTACACATGCCTTATATGCATACAACATTAGCACAGAACTAATGTCTTTTGATGGCACATAGAGTAATACTGTGAAGGCAAACAGAACAATATTGGTAAGGCAACGTCTGGTGTGAAACTGCATTCAAACGTATGCAGCAAAGAATTGCATGAGTAGGTATGAGTTTGATTCTGCACTTTGAAATGGAAATCGTTCAGCTGAGCAATCACCTCATTATTGAAGAGATGGTTATCAGCATAATAAAAATTTGCATCCTGCCCTTAACAGAGAGTGTGGGATGTGCAAATAACACAATTCATTTTTCAAGTATGTAAGTTGAGAAATAAAGAAGCTGAAGTGTTTTGCAAGTGAATGATGCAAATAATAGTATTGATAATGTAGTCACTGACGTCAGTAATTACCTGCCTGACCTACATAGAATGTAAACTGAGCTGATTAAGACTTCAGTTAATATATGACAATGCGGTCAATGTAAAAAATCATTGGACCAAAAACAGTTAATAAATGGGACCTTTATCAAACTGAATCTCAATACCAGAACTGAACTTAACATTACCCAAAATGGTGTTCTCAAGAGTGCAGGCTTTAGTAGACTGCTATGCCAAAAATTTCATTTCTTACCATCCTGATCATAGACTGAGCTGTTTTGTGAGTATAAAAGTAACTATTACAACATACTGCTTCAAGTTCTACTAACACAACATCCTACTATATTGAACAGATGTGCTTATGAAATTAGGAAGGACAAAGTGAAGTCAGAGCATGCAGACTGAAGTACAGAACACCTAAGGTCACAGCATAATCAACTACAATAATCTGTAATGTTACAGAGAGAATGATTCTCACAGTTGCCAAGTCAGTGAGTCACAGATTTGCAAAGGGCAAAATTTGCATGCCTGAGAAGCACATAATTCGCATGATCAAAAGAGGCAATAATTTGCAGATTCATGCAGAAAAGACTGTTAGGCATGCAGAACAGTCTGTTAAGCCACAAAAGAAAAGATAAGTATGCAGTGATGCAGGATCAGTTAGTGAAAATAAAAAGCTTTATTTAACATACTATATTTGATACTTATGAACAATATAGTGACTAATTTACTGGACTGGGACAGTATATACCAGGACAATACTACATCAAAATAAATCGAAAAAAGTAGATGTACACAGCATGGAAAGTGTTAGTGGCCCTGAAAAAAAGAATTATAAAGGGATTGAAATGCATGCAAAATGTGTGTGCAAGATATGGGCACAATGGTCAAACAGAATGGGCTCACATCGTGGATTAACAATATGGTGCCTGTGGTCAAAACTATGAAAAAAATAAATAAAACGGATGCATGTTAACGCACAGGACTTTACTAAGACAGTTCTTCTGTAAGAATATCCCCTAAACATTATTGGAAATATGATCTCTTAATGTCAAATGCAATTTTTTTTCATTATTGATGTTGCATATGGCTTCGGGCAGATCAGATAAGAGTCTGAAAACTCCAGATATTGAAATTTTAACATCTACTAAAGATATATAGATTCAATGGATGTCATTCAGAGTGTCATGCACTCCCGTGATAGCTCAAGCAGAAGTGGTCTAAATCATTGAAGACAGTGCTGTGGACTTCATTGACAAAATCCTGTTATATAATGAAACCATAGCATGCACCATGAGGGTAATTTTCATATATGCCATGGGCCTCCAGGACAGGAGAATTAAGGTAATTAGGGTACCACACAGTGAAAACTCTAGCTTGTCTGGGTTTTCCTAGCAGTAAACAGACATATATATATATATATATGCATATAAATTACACACACACACAGACACACAGACACACAGACACACACACACACACACACACACACACGCACGCACGCACGCACGCATGCACACACACACACACACACACACATGCGCACACACACACACACACACACACACACACACACGCACGCACACACACACACACACACACACACACACACACACACACACACACACACACACACACACACACACACACACACGCACATGCACGCACACACACACACACGTGCGCGAGCGCGTGCACACACACACACATTTGTGCACACATAGACACTATATATCAGGCTGATGAATGTATTTCACGTGACATAACATGATATAGTAATCCTTATTGTTCTGTATCTATATTTTCCATGTATACATGCAAGCATTAAAGAATGTAATGTATATAGCAACTTCTCTTTAAGTATCTCATAAGGCTTCAGTTCATATGTCATATCACCTGATGCTCTCTTGTTTCTTCAGTCGCTGCAATTTCAGTAAAAAGGATTACTGCTCACAGATTATCTTCTCCAAGCTTGTGTATTTCTGTCAGTCTAAGAAACAAACTGTATCCCCATACACTGAATACAGCTCAAGACACATCTAGCATTAGTTCCTCACCAATAAACCTGATCGTTTCTCTACCAGCTACCACTTGTAGTACTGTTGAACTTTTTGTTGATGATCTTCTTGTATTTCGACACCAGTATTAACAGAACATGTTCCTGACTTCTCTCTTGCATGCTCCTCATGCTTCTTCTCCAAGTTCTTCATTTGCTTCAGAGTTCTGTTGTCCTGGTACTACAGGTTTTTTGCACCACTTTAGAGTCGATTACTAGGTCTTCCTTCCATTTGGTTGGGCACATTATTAATCTTTCCTTGCTGTGTTACTTGACGTTATCACAGCTCTTATTTTTCTTTTGTTCAGGGCCTGCCCCTGCAGTCTCATGCTTCCTAGTTTACTCAGCAATGTTAAAGTGTACCTGCAGTATATAGGTTCATAGTTTCATAGGTAAGTACTAGGCTATCTGCCCAAGGGCATCTATAAGCCTAGCCAGAATGTGTTAGTTTTCACCGCCCCTTTTGATTAGTTCCCTGTGCCTCTGTCCAGCAGAGCCACTGCAGTGATCCCCAGGGTAAACCTACCATCTCCCTTCCACTCATCAAGGTTTCTCTTGAAGAGTGTTAGTGAGGGGTTCTGCCTAATGTAGATTGGAATCCTGTTCCAAAGCATGGGGAGTGTCTGGGACATGAATCTATCCCTCCAGCATGTCCTATTTATCATTGTGATGAGGTTTAGATCCCTAGAGTGTGTGGCTCTCTGGGATTTTTTTTTTTTTTTCGTTGGAGCATGTCCATCAATTCTGGGCTGAACCTGGCCTTGTATGTTTAGCTTCCTTCTTAGCCATCCAGTATTCCTTCCTGGCCTAGTCTGTCTTTTCCATGTCCCACTTTGTCCTGCACTCCTCCTTTTTTTTGATGACTTCCTTGACTTCCTCAGTCACCTTTTCTTAAGTACCTTATTTCTATCACTTGCTTGGCCACATATCTGTTCGGTAGTCATCCCACATGCTGTTTTGAGGTGCTGCCATTCTTCTTCGACTAGGTTTGTTTCCTCCTCTACTTGTCTTGGGGTACTTGAGCGCTGAGTACTTTCTTGTTCATTCCTCCCTGCTAATTGTCTTCCATTCATAGGTGAGTTTCAGATGGAAACATTCAGCTTGACTTGGGGGAAAGACCCCCACAGAAACTCAAGTGATTAATGCAAAGGCAGAACTAATGCATTAGACAGAGGTCAGGATCGAACCTTGTACCTTGTGCATGGGAGGCAAATACCTTAACCTCTCCGCTATCTGGTCTTTGGTATATGAATTTAACATTATAAAAAACTGCAAAAGGGCTTTAGTGTATTGCGTCTGCACAATCATCTTGTCTTTTCCTTACTAAATAGGTTAAAGGCATAGATATTCACATGGCCAACAAAAAAAATGGACCTGCCAGCTATATGTTTTGTCTCATGCATATTTTACTGAAATATAACATTTTTGGTCAAATTTGGGATTTTTGCTAAGCACTACCTCAACATGGAATGTCTTGTCTCAAACTGTATCAGCCTCGGTAATAAATGTGTCAGTACTAGATGGACTGTAGAATGCACCCTACTGAGGTGGTGTGGGGGGGGGGGGCTTCATTATCCATCAGAAATGTGGTGTTTGAGTAGGTTTCCCTTCACATCCTCTAGTTTAAGTACTTGAAACTATTTTCCTGTGTATCTCTTCTGTTATGTTGGGTTGGATGTGCTTTACTCCTGCATTATTTATATACTGCTTAAGCTAATTACTTTAATTGGGATTGCACTGATTGGGAGAGAGAGCAAATCTGAAACAAAATGTACCTTATAATTACATTTTGGCATTTCTACAAGTGAATGTGGACCTGAAGTTAGTACATGCCAGTAATTGGATATGAAAGTAAAGGACCCCCCCCCCCAAATAAACACACATCCACATGTGCACATACCCACCCAGACACACACACACACACACACACACACACACACACACACACATACACACACACTCATACATACCTGTGAGGCTTGGAAGCTTGCCTCCTGCAAAACCTCTGTCATCTGGTATTAAAGTAATGTTCTACATGTGAGAAGTTTACTCATCAAGGAGATATTGCTGCACAGTTTAGAATCTAACAGTTTAGATTTTCTTTGTCTTAGCTGAGGCATTAATGAGTTTATTTGAGGTAGCACTTGTTAATATTTAGCCAAAAAATCACTGTCTTCAATCATTCAGTCTTTGATTAGCCATAGATGGACACTTTTTTCTTCTATTATACAATCAGATTCCTTCAGTGCTTTAATGGTGAATCAGCCCCCTTGTTAAATTCATTTATTTCGATTACTTCAGGATACTTTTAATTTAGTGCATGTATAACAATTATAATTTGTAGTTTCTAAAGAGGTGATACAGGACAGTTAAGATGTTATTTTCAAAGATTTGTTGTTATAAAAGTTGTTAAACTACAAACCCACAAACAAAGAAATCCATGCAGTTTTACCTGAGTACTAGACAGATATCCCCTATTATATTGTAAATAACCAACCCAAAAGTAACCAGGAAAGACCATAGGTTCAGCAGGATCTATACAGTCAACAAATTGAAGTAAATAAATATGTGAAAGCTATTTGTACTATTCAACAATCTCTGTTGTCTGTTCTACTACATTATTGATAATCATGCAGTAGGGTTACACAAGTTCAGGCACTTCTTTACTCATTATTGCCCATTTGCTAAATATTAGTCATATAATCAGCATACGCTCCTCCTATGGTTATTATATTCAAATATTTATCTTCATTCTCAAGTGGTGCACTACCAGCTACTTAGAATTGTTCAAAATAGTCTGCTTTATTCATACCCCATAAGATGATGGAATCTCACAGACTTCTATAGTATTGTGTTAGCCTTACATAATAATATCTGCTTATTTAGGGTCATCTCTTTGAAACAAAATTATTTAAATGCATACTTCACTCACCATAGCACAAAATCTATTAACTTGACTAAAATAACTACTGAAACACTTGCACTTATTTAATTGCAATTTATATATTTTAATTTCTTTTCATTTGGTCTGTAGATAAGAGACTTGATCAAACTTATCTTTCAGCCACAGTCCGGTTTGACATTAGTGAAGTATTTACATTACATATGCAAAGTTGAATATCATGTATAAGTCTAAAAGATAAGTAGTTGCAAAATAAAACAATTTCATAGTAACATATTTTGTAGTTGTACATAACAGTAGGAATAAGTAAAGTTATAAACATTTAAAATTCTGAGAAAACAAAACAGACAATAACATTGCAATTATTTTGAGTGGGACATGCCTCCATACACACCACAATTAACATTTGAGAGAAAATAATTACTTCTACTTTGTGGTGTTGATCCTGTAAACAGAATGATTGATGTGAGATATGATAAATCAAGACACTTACTCAGCCCTTCCATCAAGATATTTTTCTTGTTCGGCGGTAGCATAATCTCTAACTAAACTTTAATGCACATACTGAATGGAAGACATCATTGCCTATCATTGCATACATAACCTCCCCAATGCTACAATGTTCTCATTGTCCAATAACAAGATTTTTGAGCAGTTTCTGGGGTATGACAAAAATATGTTATTGCTTCTATTAATCAGCAGAGCTGCAGAACTGGAAGCAAACATAAGGAAATGTGTTAGTGCTTTGATAAATGGCCTTTTATAGAGACATAATGGGGTCTACACTTGTAGATCTCACTTTTGCAAGTAACATAATAGGCTACTACTTCCTGCTTAGCAAGCATGTGTATAATTTGTTTTAATTCCTTATATCTCATATTCATAATTTTTTAACTACTGATATGTAAAGGCATGGGTTGGTTATAGTTTTGCAAGCTAGAATAAAATCGCCATTCTTCTGTCTGTCTGTCTATTTGTAAGTGAATAACAGCTCTACCCAAGAGAAGAACCTGGGATTACAATACTAGATGATAAAGAAACCATGAAGTATGTCTGCATACAAAAGATAGCATATGGACTAGCTAGAATCATTATTGCGCAGAATCATGCACCTAAATGTTGGAGGGGGGATGTTAGGAGGACCTAAATAAAAAAAAAAAAAGCATATCTCTTAAGCACAGCTAAATAATAGGTGCGATCTTTAACTCTTACCTCCATCTACTGGTTTCCAGGGATCCTGGAGTCAGGAGATACAAATTTACCACTAGTATTTTACGGCAAGTTGTCATTGTTGTGGGATCCAGTAGCTCAAAATGATAAAAATAGCTAAACAGACAGGCAGACAAATAAACAGAAATATGCACACCATGAAAAGATTGTACATTTTTCCTCAGTATTACTATAAAATGGATGTTTTGGCAGAAGACAAAATGGTTGGCAGAAGATAACAGCATGGATTTTTCCTGTTTATCCATTACTAACAAGATTAATCTTTCTTGCATTCAATGCCTTTCATTCTGACATAGAACTAACCTGCCCAGACTGGGTATAAAATGATGGGCATTAAATCATTAAAATAGCAGTTAACACTGTTTTACACTAACATCATGAAACAAATATAGAAATAAGAAAACAAAAGAACAGCTCTCATTAATCCTTTGATTGCTTTACAGTTACAATAATGTTTGGAAAACAGTACAGCATTTCTGTTAAATAAATTATTTTGGATCTCAGATAATGATGTTCTTTACCAAGTTTGTATTTGTAGTTAAAACCATATCCATTAGCATGTTTTAAAATGGTATACAATGTATATAGCGTATATAAAATGCTAAAGAAGCAGTTAAACAATAAAGATAGAAACTTGTATGCAAACAGCAACATGACATTATTAGGGTCTAAAGGGTCAGGGCCAGGTTCTAAAAGACTTGAACTCAATGGCTTACTCTGGTATAAGTCTGTTTTATAAATATACCACTTATGCCGAGAGCAAGTCTTTTAGATTCTGGCCCCAAATTTTGTTTTGTACTGCTTGGCTGTCAGGGAAAATGAAAATCTGTTTGAATGAATGCTAACATAAGCTGATATGGTGTTCATAAGCATTAGGAAAGTAATGTGTGCCCTGTAGAAATGCAATGAAAATATTGAGAATTGCCAATGTTGTGAGACAACATTATTCAAATGTAATGCACACATACTCTGAAATGTAGTAATAGATTTAATTTCCAATCCATTTTATGACCTTACAACTGAAATAATATGTTTGTAATATTCACATCTTGTCTGAAATGAGATTCTGCTTAGTTTACATATGAAACTATTACATGCTGAAGAAATTTCTATTTAGAAAAATAAAGCATTTCCCATAACCAGTCCATGGAGTTAAACAAAAATGTATAACAATATTATTATAAATCATTACATGACAGATTGCATGTGTATGTTTATGTTTTGCCTTTTTGTATGTGTGTCTGTGTGTCTATGTGTGTGTGTGTGTGTGTGTGTGTGTGTGTGTGTGTGTGTGTGTGTGTGTGTGTGTGTGTGTTTGCATAAATGTATGCATTTTGATGTGATAGGGTAAGATAGAGGAATACAATGACTACTAGATAAGGACCCTACATTTTTTATTTCACACCTTGCACAAATAGTTCTATTTATACAATTCAGTGTCAGCTTTATTTATTTGTTGTTGTGTTTTTTCTTATAATTCAGGAGGAAGGGATTAAGAATGAGTTCCTGTTATTCTTGAATGGTACAATTGTAATATTTTTGTGCAGACAGGGTAGAAATAGTTGTCATACTATAATAATGCTTATATAGACAAAAGAAAGAGAGAAATTGCCTGAATGTTATGAGTTTAGTTGTGTTCATGTGGTGGAATGTTGGAGGAGGTGGACTTTTGAGCTTGGATGATGCCTTTTTTCATATTTCAGTCAAATAATAATGAGCACCTTATGTGTGACAAAATCTTGAGCATTTACCAAATATATTATTATAGTGTCACAGGTTCTGAAATGCCTGTAAGTAATGAGAGCAAGTTTTGCATATTTATTTATTTTGTTTTATTTTATTGCATTTTTTGCATTCCAACTATACAAACTATAAATAAAGTCATTTGGTTGGTACGTGTTTCAAAATGTGCTTTCATTATTTTTTCACAAGGCATCACTTAAATCATCTTATTTTGGGGAAATGTTAAAAACTATATGCTTTGATTCCTTTTGCTTTCTTTAGGGGCAAAAAACCCAGTAGATACACAGACGCATAGGCCACAATTGATTTATTCCTTCATTTGTTTCTGTAGTGCATCTGCGGTTAAATGCTTATTATACAATAACTGGCCATTAGTATTCAAAAATGTGCACGCTGATTGGCCAGCCCAACCAGCATGCCCATTGTAAATCCCACAATATACCAACGGAAAAAGGCCCGGTCACCCGAACTACTTTCCGTTCGTATATTCCAAAACTTTTATTTTCTTTTTTCAACACAAGTAAAAAAATATATATATATATATATATATATATATATAGATAGATATAGATATATAGATAGATATAGATATATATAGTCTGTACTTCAGACATACGGTATTTAAAACTAAAGTACCTGATTTTCTTTGCATTTCCTCCATGCTGTCTCTCTCTCTCCTACCCCTAAAGTAGCCCAAACTTTTTTTTTTAATAATAATAAAAAAAAAAGAAAACAAAAATAGAGCAAATGAGACTTTATTTTCTCTGTTGCTTCCTTTTCAAAGCACTGATGTACTGGGTATGCATGGGAATGCAAGTCTCATACGCATGCGCAGTACATCAAAACAATGCAGCAGTATACCACCAGCCGTGGAAGAACAGTAATGTGCCGTTATACAAAGACATTATTTAAGAAAATTAATTTTTTTTCTTAAATAATGTCATTGTATAATAGCAATAACCAACTCTGTGGTTGTGGTATATTGAAATGTACACAAGGTTGGCTTTATTTAATCATTTGGGCTTCACCCTTGTGATTAAACCACACCAACCATGGGTAAATCTTCAATATACCACACCATGTTGTCGGTTATTGCTTAATGATATCATGATCAAATCTTCATTAAAAGCAGATATATACTAAACAAGAAATGAAATTGTGGAATTGTATTATGAAACCAACAAATACAGGTCTAAAAAACAGCTTCCCCTACAATTTATGTAAAGATAAAATAAGTGTAAATAGATCTTGTATATAAATTAGAGACAGAAATTTACCCAGCTGTGTCTTTATTGTTCTTCCCAACAACTGTATGCAGGGTATGATCCAGTACTAGGTAAGCTAGGCACCGTACAAATTAATTACAAACAAAAAAAAAAAAAAAAAAAAAAAAAAGTGATGTACTCTTAATGGTCACTCATCTGATCTAATGCAGCTACTTCCTGTTTGACATGAGTGCAGAGAATGCTGCTGCTTCCAGCAGTCACACACAGCAAATAATGAGACTTTCTGGAAAGGGCTACACAGCAAATGAGGAAGCATTATAGAAATGGCTCGGGATTTTTTTTTCAAATATAATTTTTATTTATTTTTAACTGTTGTGTCTGCAATCCAGCATATATGTTCAAAATTTGTATATCTTATGGAAAGTTTACAAACTATAAGAATGATAAAGCATAACACCATAGATTATTCAGGTCTATATTAAAAGAACACCTCTTGGTCGACATGTAAAGGGCAAACGCACTAAAGCACGAACGCTCAAAACAGCAGTTTCTTTCCCTGGGAAAGAAACCGCTAGCACAAACACACAAACACACACACACACACACACACACACACACACACATACACACACACACACACACACACACACACACACACACACACATACACACACACACACACACACACACACACACACACATACACTTTAAAACATAACAACATGGGAGGCTTCACCCCCACACCCCCCCAACGTGGGGGGCTGTGCCCTCCACACCCCCCTAACTAAATATACCAACTCCAAGATCGCACTACAGTGAAGAAAGGGGCAAACACATGATGATGGCCAAGGGATTTCTTTCCCAGGGAAAGAAATCGCTGTATTGAGTGTTTGTGCTTTAGTGCACTCGCTCATTATGTGTTGACCAAGAGGTGTTCGCTGAAACAACTCTTCGGTCTTTTAATATAGGCCCGATTATTCAAAAAGAGGACATAAACAACAACATGCACTATATGCATGTAATTCTATGAAAAGTTTAGCTATGAGATATGACTTTCAATATCTACAAGTTGTGTACTCCTACCTTAATAAAGCCATTTATACACATATCTATGCTATGCCAATATACTAAGTGTGAGGATCTATTTATATTTGAATGCTGATTCTAAGTCATGTTAAATTAATCTTTTAAGATATAGTCAAGAATGAGACTCCATTAGTCTAAATGTTATTGTTTCTTATTTCAATTATTTGTAATTAATTTATGGGAAGTTATATATTTGATTGCCATATTTTTGAATCCAGTCCAGGCCATTTGTGATCACTCTAACCAGTTCTGCATTATATATAGTTTGACTAGAGCACAAAGTGTAATTAAAATATGAAATTTCTGTCTTGGCAATATAAATGAATTAATGTTTTGTATTGTGAGTTCCTAAGAAAGGGTTGTTTTGTCGTATCCCATCTTTTCTAATTTCACTCTAAGAGAATACCATAACTTGTAAGAACATTTACAACTCCAGAAAATATGTAATAAATCAGCATTTGGAGATAAACAAGCTTGGCACATCAGGGAGATTTCTGGCTTATATTTATTTAAATAAGCTGGGGTTAGCTAAGCATTATTATTAATCATTAGTTGTGTGAAAAATAAGTTTTTTAAAAGGTGCGAGTTTGAGAGTATTTTGGATCACATTGGACATTTGTTCCTCAGAATAATTTTCAGTTAAATTGGTCCAATATTTAATGTTAGCTATCAGCTTGTACACATTTGATATCATTTTTCTCTTCAGCAATAAGAGCTTTAGCAACATATCACCTAAATTTACTTCTTATTTCTAAATTCCAAGTCTTTCACTAAAGAGGACACACGTCCTCTTATTTGTCTTATTATTATTATTGTATACCTCTTGTTAAGATATTTGATAGTTCTGAGTTATTCAGTGGATCTCCCTTTATATTTTAGTATATCCCACAGATTCCAACATCTAATTTTTGAGTGATTAATTAGATTAATCATTTTCTTATTTATCATAACATATGTATTAAGGTGTATTGGTCGAAGTAAAATTAAAGTATTAGTTTATTGATTCCAGTATCTTTGAAATGTGATTATTTTATTTCTAAGTAGGGTATGTCATTTAATATGATTAAGACTTTCTTTTTTAATAAAGGAAATGGCTGTGGGATTTATTTTTAGTATTTGGATGTAATCATGCCATATTTTAATCTATGCTGGCGTCCAGTCTTTTCTTTTAGGATCATATTCAGAAATTTGCACAATCGTACTGGAGCAGATAATGTCATAATACAATTTAAAGTCCGCAAGGCCCATCCCACCTTTCTCTTTAGGAAATATTAATTTTTGATAGCTAATCATAGAATATTTAGGATACCAATGAAATTTGGATAGTGTCATTATTGAGCTTTTAAAATTTTTTGAGAGAATTATTATATCTGTTGCATTGAACTGGTATAATACTTTAGGAAGTATGTTCATTTTTATGATTGCTACCTTTGACAAAAAAGGCAGATTAATTAATCTTTTTCTGTGTGTGTTCATGCTTTAAGCAAATTATTTTGTATTACTGATTTACAGTTATTATCAAAGTTTATACCCAAGTATTCTAGAGTCTATATTACAAGATCAAAACATTAGTTAATTAAATAACTAAAGATCGATCTTGTAATATCTAAACCTGAAAAAGTCGAACAGCCGAGTCAACCTAGGGAAACACTCCCCTTATTCTCTTGTAATATAGACCTGTATTTTAAGCTATTATTTATTTTTATATATATTGTTGGGAAATAGTTTTATTTATGGCCAGCTGGGTTTATCTGAAAAATAAATTAGTTTGAAAAGTTTATTTTATAATTTGACATCTCAGATAATTTGTTTACAGTTGAGATAACCCTGTTTAAGTCCATATTATGAAGTTCAAAGTATATGTTTAGGTCATCTGTAAATGCAGTTAAGGTTAGCATAGTATTTATTATTTTAGGTATATGATGGTAAGCTTTTGTTTTAAATATAAAAAAGGGGTTCTTATATAAATTGAATGAGTATGGGGATAGGAGACATCCTTGTATAGTTCTATTTAAGATTTTTATTAGTTTAGAATTGGTTTTATTTATATGGAGGGTCATGTAGGAGTTTTTCTATAGTAACTGAATCATTTCTACATATTTCTTCAATATGTTATAAAAGTGCAATACCTTGAAAAGAAATTTTGAATTCACCCTCAAAATCTTTATTCACATCTACTACAAGAGCATACTTAGGATTTTTTTTTTCTTGTTTAGTGAGGTGAATTACTGCATCTAATATAAAAGTATTGTCCCATATTTGTCTGTTAGTCATAAAACTGTTCTGGAGTTATTATATAAGGTAAAATTGTTTTCAATCTTTCTGCTAGTAATGCTGCATAGATGTTGATGTTGAGATTAATAAGAGTTATTGGTTTATAATTTAAAGGGTTTTTCTTGTCCAAGTTATTCTTTAGGATAAAGATTGTTTTTGAGTTATTTAAATATAAATCAGTGATGCCATGTTCTCTTATACAACTGTATAGTTTTAGAAGGATTTTTATTAATATCTGATCAAAAGATTTGTAAAATTCAGCCACAAAACCATCTGGTTCTGGAGACATTTTAGCTTATTGATTACCATTAAGATTTCTTGGGAGGCAAAGGGAGCTTCCAGTTTTCTATGTTGTTTGTCACTAAGCTTAGGAAAGCTTATGCCATTTAAAAATGTTTCACTGTCTGAATCTGTGGATATTAGTTAATGCAGACCATATGTCTGAGAGTAAATACATTCAAATATTTCAATTATGGTTGCTGTATTATTATATGATTTTCCTAAATGGGATATTTCAGAGATTACTTGGACTTTTTGAATGACATTTAGTATCCTTGTTAGTTTTTTAGAAGTTGTTTGGGCCCACTCTGAGTATTTGGCTAATGCCCTAATTTTAGCTAATGAGTTCTGCTGTGCATGTAGATAGTATAGTTCCTTTTGTAAACTACATATGATAGATTCAGATCCCAGCTTTTTATTATTTTAAAAGTGTTTTTCGATTTCATTACTTTTTTCTATTAGATTTTTTCTTTTTGTTTTGCTGTTTTTTATAGAAGCATGTTTTTTGAGTCAGAACATCCCTGATTCTAGTCTTACTGGCTGCCCATTGGATATCAAAGGGTATATTTATTTTATGCATGTTTTTATTTAATTCCTCCAAAATATTGTTTTATTTCTTGTTGTACATCTTTCTTTTGTAATAAATTTGGGCTTAAGAACTGATTGTTTTTTATTAATTCTGGCTTTACCAACTTCAGTCAATTTAATTCAATACTAATTCTTGAATGATCTGAAAAAGATTTGGTTCTGTGGAGTATATGATCTATTCTAGCCCAAGATTTATAACATTGAGAGTAATAGGCATAGTTATTTGTATATATCCTAGTATCTCTGAAGCAGTGAGGGTCAAAGAGACCAAAATCAGATATAAGATCTTTTAACGCTAGTGATGCTTGAGTATTATATGTTTTAGGTTTTTCTGTCCTATCAAATTTTTGGATTTAGCACTGGATTACAATATCCTCCTAGCATATGTAAATGATTTGAAAACCAACATACAATATTATAAATTTGTAATATGAAGTGTTGTTGGTTTATGCATGGGCTATAGAGATTTAATAATAGAATCACTTTGTTGAAGCCAGAATTCTTAATAAAGTTGCACCATCTGCCATTAATGTCAGATTCACTATTAATGATCTATTCTTTAAATGATTCTTTAATTATGATTGCTACCCCATTACTGTTAATTTCTTTTCCAGATGCTATTATTGCTTTCATCTATTTCTTGTTTGCTTCTTTTCTCCAATCATCTTGCGACATATGTGTTTCTTGAATAAATGTTACGTCTGCTTTAGATTTAAATGTTGGATGCATAAAAAGATTTATTTTCTTTTATCCTGGAGTCCATTCATATTTAATGAATCTATAGACCATATATTTTCAGAGTTAAGTGTATAATAATATTTATTCTATTTATGTGTCTATTGTTTAGAACTGCAAGATTTTTTTTTCCATAGATATGTGTTTTCTCTTGTATTTTTAGCATTAAACCCTTTCAGTGCTACCCCATGCCTAACCACTGTACATACGTCACTGAAAGAGAATATCATTTTAATTCAGAGACAGTCTTTTATAATTTGACATGTCTATTTTTATAGTGCATGCCTTCTCTAAATATTTAGCTACTTCTAAATGTTTTGGTACTAACTTACTTAAACCAACTTTAATGAATTTTAAGATCTGTAAATTTTAACTGTCACCATATCAATATACCTTGCTCCTGAGATTTAGTTAACACCAGATGTTTATTTTTATATATCCCCCCTTCTTTCTTTTTCATTTTTCCTTGTTTTCTCTCTTTCTCTGTTTCCCCTTTTTTGTTACTAATTTGGTGAAAACAGCAGGCAGTGTTCTTTTATACCCTTTCACCCATTAGTGCCTACATTAGTATGTATTTCTATTCTTCCTCATTATGGAGATATCAAGTTGATATAAACTCTATTTACTCTGCTTCATTATTCATAATATTGTGAATTTGAACGTATTAAGTATACTATCCAATGTGATAACAACTTTATATGTATTAGATCAAAAATACATTCACCTATCTGACTTCTAGAATTTTTGCAAACAAAATAAAAGTATAATATAGAAAATGAGGAACCCTACCCTCCCGACATTCTTTTAAACTTTTTTTATCTTTGAAATTGAAAATTTCTATTATGCCAATTTAACCAATGTGCCTTCATATATCTATGATAAAATGGGCCTCATTTAAACAATTAACATTAAAAAATTACTAATTACGAAGAACAAAAAAAAAACAGGTAGGAGCTTGCCAAACTTCAACCAATGAACAGACAAAGCAATTTATGTGGAAATAGTAGGAAAAAAGTATTGCAGCATCCTCCAAAGTAGATAAAAAGTTGATTTATTACAATAATCCAAACCAGTAGTGACTGTTTTGTCTGTTCATTGGTTGAAATTACTAATTACAATTAACAGATTATAATCCAATATAAAATTACTGGTTAAATATCAAAGTTCAGATAATCCAAAATGTTATAAACAAAATTTCCAGTATTAACTTTATGGTTGTTTAATGTTTTTAGATATATAAAGTAAGAAAGGTCATAATTAATTGAAGAATTATAATCTGAGTTAGACTTTAAAAAAATATTTTTTGTTTCAGAAAGCAATAGCAGCTTTCATCTTAACTAGAATGAAACACGTTTGTTAATAATGTCAGTGCTCTTGAGTGCATGTAGTACTTTTCTCTTTTTTTTCAAACTTTCCTTGGATCAGACTAGCAGACAATTACAACAAAATAAATGTGTGATATCTCACACTAATGAGCAATTCCTACAACGTCAAAACAAACTGTTAATTGTTCTTTTCTATCCATGCATATAGCAGAAAACATTCAAAATAAAGAAAGCAAATATGCTTGCATTACTCACAAGTGTTCGAGAACAGACTGAGGGAAAAATCTGCTGGACCTTTAACTTGTGAAAGATGCCAGTCCAGTTCAAGAGCTGATGTGGATCTTTCGAGAAATTATGGCAGAAATTCCTGTTCACACTATGAAGTATAATGAAAAAAAATGGTATCAGCTAGTGGAAATCATCTACAAACACTAAGGCAATAAACTAGATTTAATAGATTTTTATTTATAAAAACATTTACTAGAACATTAATCTTTGCCCTGGATCAACAGTTTGTCTGATCATGTTTTGTTCTAGTATTCAACATTTCCACTAATTTTCCTGAGAAAATAAGTTTTTGATTATCCACGCAAGCAAACACCATCTTCAGGTAGGTTTCCCTTACTTAATGCACTACCTAGATTTGTCTCTTCAAAGTATTCTCTGCAAATTTATCTCTTGTTGTTAGTATTTGTATGATCATGTTAGTTTTAATTGCTTATTTCAGAATTTTTTTTTGACCATTATACAGAGTCGCAAGGCAATATAATGAAGGGCTCAGGGATACAGAGATGCAGCATTGTCCTTACACTGTTATTCTTCTTATGAGTATTTACTTGAGTGTCCAGACCATGTAAGTTAAAGATTTTCCTTTCCACTTTATTTTTTGAAGTAGCAACCAATTGTGATACTTGATCTCCTTGCACCATCAGCCATTTCATTCAGTAGTCTATTAATAAGGTCTTAGTGAAGATTGGGGTTTTCATTGGTTTGAACTGGATACTCTCTTCTGTTTCCCAAACATTTCTGAAGTGCTTCCTGTATAAAAAGCATTGGAATAAAGAGAGGTATTACTAATTACTTTTCTTTATTTATAAAACATACTTGTGTAGTTTAAAATTTTCTCTGTATGTAATTTTGTCTGGATCAATGCTTAATTTCTGGGATATTGCTGAAAGCCTGGAGAAAAGCTGTCTTTGCTTCTTTGATTGAGGTCGGTTGGTATTTATGGTCTTCATATTGGAAAATTAGTGCATTATGATACTTCATTTGGAATTTAACTTTTTTCTCAACTAAATATATACAAAAAGGGGAGAGCTGTATGCTTAGTTTAATTTGCAGAGGAAGGTATTGCACAAATGAAATTTTATAACCATTCCAGAGGATAATTCTTTTTTGTTTTGCTTGTTGAAATATCTTTTGTATCCCGTGGAAGTATAGAAGTTTTACATGACATTGTTTTGTTGTTTGCAGCGGCTTATTTTAAGGTTCTTTTGACGTAATTGAATATCTCAGTTTGTTTCCTTTGTTAGACTAGATAGATAGCTATAAGCCTCAAACACACGTATAATTGCCTTTGCTTCACTTTGGGTATTTATATAGTTATATCTACAGTGTTTGCTTTTTCCCACCTTCCTTGGTAACTGTTTTATTTCTCACCAGCCTTAATCTTATAAAAATGGAGAATTTTATCCAGTTTTATCTTGACTTCTAGGCCAATTTAAGTTGAAAGAAAAGGAGATGTCAGAATAAGGTGCTCACTGGACTTCCACCATCTTGATTTCCCATAGCTGAAGATTTAATTTCACAGGATTTATTTTCAGATTTTCTATTTGTGCAGCAGCCAACAGCCAAAATGGACTCATTCTTCCAAAAGTTTCAAAGACTTGCATTTTACAGACATCATATTCAGCATTAGGTAATGTAGACAGCTGCTTAGGTCCTAATTCTGGCCGAGGTGCTCAGCCATTCAAATTAACTAAAAAAAAAAAAAAAAAAAAACTACTGTAGTCTTATCAAATACGTGGGGTCTAATCTGATGCAACTACTTCCTGTTTGTCATGAGTGCAAATACTGCTGCTGCTTTCTGCACTCATGCACAGTACATGAGGAGACTTTCCAAAACTAGCGAGACAGGAAACAAGTAGATTTTCTTGAACTGATATGAGTTTTATTATCCCACAGAATTTCTTTTTGGATTTTCTGTTTGTGCAGCAGACAGAAAGGTACTTGAAAGCATAAGAATGATGGAATTTGCAGCTGAGGATTGAACTGTTGGAGTATGTTAGCAGGCAGGTACAGAATGCAGCAGCTGTATGTGGGAACAGCCAGGTACAAAATCCAGTAGTTGTGTTTGTGGGAACAGCCAGGTACAAAATGCAGTAGCTGTGTATGTGTGAATAGTCAAGTACAGAACTCAGCAGCTGTATGTGAGAACAGCCAGGTACAGAATGCAGCAGTTGTGTGTGCTGGAGCAGTGGGATACAGAATTAAGCAGCTGTGTGTGTGAGAACAGAGAGGTACAGAATGCATCAGTTGTGTGTGTGGGAACAGTCAGGTATAGAATGCAGCAGTTGTGTATGTGTGAATAGTCAGATACAGAATGCAGCAGTTTTGTGTGTGTGTGTGTGTGTGTGCGTGGAACAGATAGGCACAGAATATAGCAGTTGAAGTGAGTGCTTGTGTGTGTGTGTGTGTGTGTGTGTGTGTGTGTGTGTGTGTGTGTGTGTGTGTGTGTGTGTGTGTGTGTGTGTGTGTGTGTGCATGTGCGTGTGTGCGTGTGCGCGTGTGCGTGTGTGTGTGTGTGTGTGTGTGTGCGTGTGTGTGTGCGTGTGTGTGTGTGTGTGTGTGTGTGTGTGTGTGTGTGTGTGTGTGTGTGTGTGTGTGTGTGTGTGTGTGTGTGTCAGATACTCCAGTTAGAGAGACCTGTTTAGTTAAATGACTTAGTCAGGGTCAAATCCTGTACCATAGCTAGAGAAAACAAGACCCTAAAATATGTGACTTAAATCATTATTATTGTTACTTTTTAACACATACATCTTTTAAAGGATGCAACCAACAAAATAACTATAATTGCTGGGTTTGTGGCATGGGTGTAGATAAAAATAACTAACTCTGCTGAGTTGGTAGTTAAAAAGCCATTAGCCTGTCTTTGCAGGAATAGTATGCATTTGTGTAAAGCAAACTGGAATTCTTTACTTTGGCTATTTTTATAATGACCAGCAGTTGATGTATAGTCAATCGATTTAGTGGCCATACTTGTTGAGTACAGATATTGAAAGTCTGTAATGACATTAGTTTAAGTGATCTTTCATGAGAAAATGTTCTGAAAATAGTACTTTTGACATTATTGGTTCATACAGTTCATTTCACTGCTTATTGGAAAAAAATGCCCATAACTATAAATGTAAAACTCATGCTAAAAAATGTTACTGAACAAGAGATATAAGTTAAAACAATCAGGAATCAAAGAACCAGTGAGGAGGACATGGTTTGAAAACAGCCCACAGGTACCAAGTTACACTTAATCCACTATTGGCCAAATACATTTTAGAGTGACTGTAAGTTTCGATGCATTTTTCAATAAGTGTGAGCTTTAGAGAATAAAAGTTTACTGATGCTCGATTTTCAATATGCAGTTTTTTTTAGCAGATGGCTATCAGTGTTTGTGGTATAAATTTTGAAATAAAAGTTTTAAATTAAATCCAAATCTCACTGTAGAAATAAAGAAGAAAATTGTATGCATACAGATAGGTTTGAAATGCATTTATGATAAATGAGGATAGATAGCTAAATACTGGGACAATGGAATGGCTGCTGAGGCAGGGAGAGCCCTTGTCCATTATCATGCCTAGGACCCCATTTGGTCACGATCCAACTCTGCTTATATGCACAAAAATTGTGTTCAAATGGTTGCAATTACACATTTGTCTAAAATTAGTGTGTTAGACGGAAAGATGGAAAGACTTCTACACACACACACACACACACACACACACACACACACACACACACACACACACACACACACACCATGATGAGGCTGCACCCCACAACCCCTGATGCTTAATATTACAATTTTTGAGGAATATGCCTGGTCTTTGAAAAACAAACATGCAAGCAAACAATGATAGTGATGGTGATAATAAAAATTATAATATCACTACTACTACTATTACTAATACTACTATTACTACTACTACTACTACTAATAATAATAATAATAATAAGTAATAAAACATCATCATTTCATTTCTTTTTTTTAATTTGAAGTGCAGTACCATTATTGAGTAATCACCCCCCTTTTTGTTCTGGGTCTCCTCCTTATTTTGTTTTTCTGGGTAATACAGGCTACTGATTCAAACTTTTGCTAATGACTCTAGTCTGCAATTCCTAAGGAGCTGTTGAGGAGTGCTTTAACACTGCCTTGTCACAGACATGGACAGCCATTGAGCTAGTGTTTGGTTTCTCAAAACCGATTTCCATACCCTGAATGAGCCAGGAGGTGCCTTCAGTATGACACTGTTGTTTACTACCTGCTGAATTTTGCACAAAATGGTCATGCATTGGTTTGGTACACAACTGCAGCAGCCAGTTACTGATAGCAGTACTGCAGCTCCCTTTATCATTCCTCCCACCAGTGACAGTAGCAATGGTGGCCAACTGACAGCAGAAGTACAATAAGCCATGAGGCAGACTTGTACATTGTATATGTATGAACAGGTGAAGAGGAACAGCTATATAACATGATATTCACTATGTGAAAGTGTAAATAATTCATGCATGCAATGTTACTTGTGGGCTGTGCTGAGATGTGTATGTTCAACTTACACCGTACATCAGACATTTATCCATGTATCAAGATAAGATGTCTTTTTCATAATCTGTTGTCAGTTATCATTTACAGAGTGTTGATGGGTCAGTGTTACAAGTGCTAGTTATACTGGCAGGCATTATGAAACTTGTTTAGAACTATATTGATATTTTTTCAATGCTGTATCCAGAACAAAAGAGCAAAAGAGAAAGAGAACAAGGTCTGTGTTTTTATTTAGTTTACTGTTTTTCAGATACAAGGAAGAACTGCAACATTGGCCCTGTCTGAAAAGTGACTGCTGATTACTGGAAGTCTACTGTCTCCATGTTACTAATGTTGAAAAATTAGCTTATATTTGGAAGGTGTCATGCATGATGCCTCTTAAAGATAGTGTGGGTGATGTTCCCATAGATAGTCAATAAGTGTTAAAATATGAGATTGATTCTGAGTTGCTTCGATGACAGGATTTATTGGATGCAGGGGAAACTTCTTGATATTGACCTGACAGTGCTGTCAGACTTACACTTTGAATAAGAGGTTCTGCCACACTGGCAATTTCTTGAGATACACATGATGTCCACCAGATATGCAGACAGTCCATCATCCATATCCAGCTGTGTTCCCAAAAGTAAGTCTTTACAAGTGTGCAAATGGAGCCTGACATGGATGCTATGTGTGTGCAACCATAAGGCACATGAGAGTTATCTTTGTCTTGTCCCTGGCCTCCAATACTCTAATCATGTCTCTTAAACTCTCAGTGGCAGTAGTCTGGATCTGAACTATATCATGGAACATATAGTGCTTGGCAGCCAAGTCCGTACATGTCCCTGGAGATAACTGCATGGTAGGTCTTCTCTTGGCACCTCTGTACATAGGTGTGACAGTGGGTACTGCTGCATTTGTAATGGTAGTACTGTCATCAAAGGGTTCAGGTTATGCACAAGAAGTAAGTATTGGGCTGTGTGGTGTCCCTTTCCACCTGATAAAATATAGTTTTTTCATTTTGATGAGTGTGCAAGCCTGTCTGACTGCCCATGGAGTTTCTCACTTGATATAGAATTGAGAGAGGCCTTGCCAGTATGTCACTGCTGTCAGGTTGTGTCATAAGTTTGAGAGCTATAGTGTCATTGTGTTGACCCTGTGAAAAAAATGTGCCAAGATGTGGTTAATGTGACCTGTGACAGCTGGAATGATTTTTCATAAAGGCTGGATGATCATGCTTACAATTCATTGTCTGTAGATTTAGATCCACACCTGATGTTGATGGCATACCTGATGATGAAACATGTAAGGGTGATATGTATACAGGTCATGCCAAATACATCTCAGCATAATAAAGTAAAATCAGCTGCATGCTAACCCACCACATTGCCTGACTGTGGTTGTTGGATAGAGCTAATACTCTAGGTGTGTCCACACCGCCACTGATGTTTCCAGTAGCATCATCATCAGCATCAAAATTGTCAGCTGTAATGGAAATAAGGTACTCCTCATTTGGCATTAAGGGCTGAAGTGTGAAGGAGTGACTGGCATTGCTTCTACAGGCAATTGCATTCTGCCAAACTTTTGTCCTGACACATCACACTATGTAAAATGCTGTATTCATACAATTGTGACAAGGTAAGGTTCCATCTGCCTACAACCTTTATGTCAACCACAATTTAATTCAGCACCTTAGCTTTTTCTGAATGATTTAGGTTTCTATATGTCCTCAGAATATCCATGAGTAGGGGGCGTGGCCAAGGATGAACACAGGATAGCAGCAGATTTCTTCAGCTCCACCAATTTCATTGCACTGACAGGAATTAATTACTTAAAAAATTAATTTTTGAAGTAATTTTCTTTCTAAATATGTTTGTTTTATATAGTTCTTGAACTATATCTAAAAAAGAAAGGAAATCTTAACAATATTCCTGTCAGAAATCACTTTGGAAATTTTCCTGTCAGTTTATCAGTCTGAAATGAGTTCCAGTAAGACAAATTCTCAAGACTCCAGCATCAAGAAAGAACTTCAGTCTCTGATAATTATAATCCAGCAACTTACTGCTAAGATGGATAAAATGGATACTAAAATAGACACCTTCATAGAAAAACTACAAAACAAATAGACTTGTTACATATAGACCTGCAACAACAGAAGATCCAGATGACAGGCATAGAAGAAGCTGTGAATGACATGGAAAATAGAATACAAGAAGAGGAAATCAACATTGAGTTTCTGCTGAAACAAAATACACATTTACAAACAAAGCTGGATGACCTGGAAAATAGATCTAGGAGCAATAACATTAGGATTTTTGGACTTCCAGAAAATATTGAAGGTAACAATATTACTTCTTTTTTAACAACATGGC